>NW_014554529.1:447483-493053 GCF_001313825.1 Dinoponera quadriceps | reverse complement strand
CTCTCTCTCTCTCTCTCTCTCTCTCTCTCTCTCTCTCTCTCTCGATTTTCCAATATAGCTTATATGTATTCAAATATTGTTTTTTTTATTTTATTTCATTAAATATATGTTAAAGAATATAATTTCGGTTTTCTTTGCGAAGAAGTTGTATATAAATATGTGTCTAAGATTGAGTTGAAATTAAATTTTAGGTTCTACATATTATGTAACTTTTTTGTTCTTCAGAATTCAAGTTTTACTCAAGTTCATTAATTTTCACTATAAAGTGAAAATCCTTAATTTCTTAGAGAAATAGTATAGTAGATAAATAATTTAATTTTTGATGTACAAATTATTTGGAAAAAATTTAGTTTTATTCGCTATTTTTAAACATGCCACACTATTTTCTTATTTTTTCAAAAATGAAACTCACTTTCCTAACTATTTTTAGTAACTAAACCGCTCTTATGTCCGTAAATTTTTCTTTAATTGTAAAAGATAAAAATTAAAATGTGTTTATTGTTAACTCATAACTCGTTATAGGAAAGTTAAATTTTTAAGAGAATGTATAATTCTACTGTATAATTGATTTCACGTTTATTTCTCCGTTTAAGCGTGCTTTATTTAAAGAGCACATGATCTCGATCAAACGCATATTATCAGAATCTTGAAGAAGATTAGAACTGAATACGATTATATATATAACTGACAAAAAAACTTATCTAAATTCAGTTATCGGTGCTCCGATGAAGATTTATTTCTTCTTATAGCAAAATCCCATGATTTCACTAAGCTCCCAGATAAATGCAAGTGAAAAGCGGGAATGGAAGCGACAAATAAAAAACAAATAAAATCTCGGATTATCAGTGATCCTTTTCGGATCATGAAGGATCATCTTCTTTCTGTAAATCATATCGCGACGAGAAACTGTCTTCTTCTTTCGCGTCTCGGCTTCGTTTTTTGTCGTTTTACTACGTGAATTTTTATTTTACTGCAAAGTTTAATTCAGTTATTTTCGCGAACATCTTTTTACTCTGGACGGTACCGTTCGCTCTAATTGCTGTAATTGCGCGTATTATCCAATCGATTGCAAATGTTCGTTATTTTCTCATTTCAAATTGACGGTTACGCCGCTTTTTCAATGGTTATTAAAATAAGCTATAATTAACGAGTTCTAAGCACCGATCCGATATTTTTATTCAAGTCTTATTTTGGTAATTACGTTACACACAGAATGTTTTCGTACATCTTATAATAAGCTGCTGATATAATTTTTGTTATAAAACGGGTCGCATGATTATTACGAAAAGTATGTTATTTATATAATCGCCGGGACACGCCGGTCACTCACCCCGAAATGCACATACTAATTCCGCGACAATCGCACTGCGAAAGAGAGCGGTCAGTGGTGACATCGGTTCGACGTACCTGCAGACCCACCTTCAGCGAGTTGTTTGTCCTTATTGATTATTTCCCAGGTGAAACCGTTGCCGGTTGCCATTATTCAGGCCTCCCCCACTTGGAAAAATAGACTCTCGTAGCAGTAACTCCGAGTATACACTTAATCCTCACCGCTGACCCTAACGATTTTTCCTTATCAGTAAGACGAGATCCGACATGCGCTACGTGTTCCCAGTATATATATATATAGCTTTCGCAGAAAATATAACGCGACGACCACGTTCGGCATCAGAAAGTGGTCGTTCACCGATGAGAAAATCCGCTATGACTTGAAATATTTTATAGTAGAATTTTATAATTTTTTTTCCTCATTTTACGAAGCATAATTTTGAGAAATTCCCCCGGAGATCAGGATACCCTAATATAATGAATTAAATTTTAATCTACTTAATCTACTGTTATTCTTTATAAATTGGTTAGAAAATTCTCGTACGAAAAGTGACCCGGTATCTTGAATATTTTAATATGTCATTTGTGGTTTTTCTTTTAAATTCTAATTAGTAGAAAACTACCGATTTCGGTATTAAAAAAGAGCTAGGAAGACCATATCAAATATCTGAAGAAGTACTGAGCTCATGTTTATTTTTTTCCGTAAAAAGTATTTCGAGAATGAATAACTCGTTTTCAATTTCATTTGATAAATACGACAAACCTTTCACACTGACCTAGTAAAAACCTGAATATATTATAATTCTTACGCAAAGAGTTTCCCACGCTTCTGTTATTTTAATTTTTGACGTCTTTGTGACGACGGATGACGCTTTATATATACAATCGATGTCCGTTATATTCCATATCCTTTACCTGTCGCGAATACAGGTGATTTCCCGAATGAATGTGCATCCAGATGTCGCGTTTGCGGTAAAAATATACGTCGACCTTCAAAAAGAACGTACACTAAGCGCAATTGTAACGAGGCTTTGTCATCAGGTGGTAATTTAGTATTGGTTAACGAGATGTTTGATACCGATAATTTTAACATGGCAAAAGAACACGTTTAATAAAACACCTATTAAGAAGAAAGAGATAGGCTTTTATATATAATATCTGACGTTCATTTATTTTATGTTGTTGCCATGCTTTTCGTAATTAATTTCCTGCGTGCGCGTTTAGCAACACGAGACTTTACGCTCGAGAGATTTCCTGTTTGCGCAAAACTTTTACACGGCTGTCGCGAATTTCCGTCAACTTCCGAACTTGAACAGTCTCAGATAAGTGAAACATATGGCACGCGAAAAAATTCGTCATCTCGATAATCCTAACCACAGGCGAGCAACCGGTTTCCCATCGCGCTATAATCCAGCCTCTCGTCTTTCTAGAAACTTTCCCCGCAATTTTTCGAAATCTCTTTTCCGATCCCGGTCGAGTTTCACTTCACAGTGACTAGAATGGCAGCAGGAGTTCTCAGCTTCCGAAAATATGTGTCGGCCGGAAACTATTAATTATCATGCGTATTTATGAAAAGAAGATGAGTTAAAGGAACTTGGTTCAATCGGAAATCATCAATGCGATAATTTCATCTTCGTCTCTTCCGAGTCTTCCTTAGCTTTTGTTCAGTTCCTCAGTTGCGCTATAATTGTACTACGAAGTGAACGCGAATCATCGATCACGTCCCGACACGTGGTTGACGCAGAATTACGACCTGAAATTTATGTGAGTCTATATTTGACGTGCTCGCCGCAGCTCGTCTCGTCGAACGAAGACAGTTTTTTTTTCTTTTCAGAACGCATATCAGCTTTGCAACGCACATTTCCTGCACATCGCATATGCGACGATGAGTAAGAAACATAATTTCCACAAAGGACTCCTCTCGGAGTCGACGTATTATCAAGCGGCGCGTTTAGGATGACATCGGGATTCCGCGTTGCATATTTTGCGTTGCATCTCGTGAAGATTCAATTTCACCGAGACAAAACTCGTTTCATGATTTCATTAGCGCGCACGCTCCACTAATTCTCAGTGGACTATCAATCTCGTCGAATCTCTCTCTGCGTACGCGCTTTTGTCTCAATTAATTTTAATTATTCGAGCGTAATATTCTGTATAAAATGCAGCCGCGCTAAAGCGCAAACGAAATCGCGTCGTGTTCGAACATGTTCGAACATATTCGGACTAATAATCCATATTCCTCTAGCTTTTGCCTCTATCAATTTACGTTTATTTCGTCGACAAAAATTAAATCGTCATGTGACTAGCCTATTGTAATTGGTCCATTAAGAGTTGGCAGTCGTAATTGACAGTCGGTTCAATCTTCACAGTAAACAATTTGATACGGGCTTAAGGTGGATTGATCAATTGGAACAAATATTCTGTTCCTTTTAGTTGCATTAGTTCAGCAGTGCAGCTAAAAAAACAGACCAAAGGAGACAAAACCGAAATTTGTTGATTCGTTGAAATCTAATCTTAGTCTGATGCGGGCTTATCGTATAGGTTCATATTATTTCATTCGTTTGATCGAAAAGGGAATTCAGAATATGGACCATAACATTATTTCAGATAATTTTTAAATGAGATAATATGTTTTTGATCTAAGATGATGATGAATATATTTTGTATTTCTTTTATCCAGATAAAGATAATCTATTCATCTGGATGATTATTTAGATAATTATATCTAGATATCGGCAAACACTGAATATGCTTTCCTGACAATTTTAATTTTTTACTTTCTGATTTCAAGTTTCACTGTCAGATTTTGATATAATTCCGATATAGTTAGATAGTTTTACTAGTTCCCAGTGCGACGTTAGAAGGCAACGGTGTTTCGAACCAATTACCGAAGTCCGACAGCCATGCATTGTTCGAACGCGAGTAAGCTTTTCTTCTCTCTGTATACGTGTGACGCTTTCGTGTTACTATGGGAACGTTTTAATAGATATGAAAGCGCGTTGAGTCAGTCTGACGAAATCACCGCCCAAGAATGCGTTGGTTAAATGGAAATAAATACACATCCGTGAACCGATGTCTATTTCATGAGTTATTCCGCCAAGAGCGAGAGTTCATTCTTAAACGAATGACTTTCCATATTTGTCCGGCTATATCTCCGTGATTCAGATATAATAACCATGTGAACTCTCCAATGTACATTTACTTGTTCAAGTTGAAGTTGTACATGTTAAATGTAAAGTTAAAGTGCGAATCGGTGAAAATAAAACAATGCGAAGGCTAGAATGACGATTAATAAGATAATTCGCAGACAATCGCGTTCTACTGTGTTCTTACATTTTTACTTATTGAATATTTAAATATTTATTTCACCAAAGAATCACCAAGCTTGTGATTTTTCTACGGGATTTTTCTGCATTAAATATGTAGGATCTGTTTTGAGACAATTTACACTTGATATCTGAAAACAACATTTATATTCAAATGACGAATATTTGAGAAGCGATAACCTGTGGAATCTGCGTATATTAGTTTCATGTCGAGCTTTCCAAGACTCTACCATGGCACCACTGGTGTTAATCAGCGCTTGCTGCGAGGAACGTAGTGCACGTTTGCAGTACAGGAAAGCAAAACGTGGCCGTAGTAACAACGAGTAATTAGAGCGCAACCGAAGAAGCTAAAGCGTTACTTTACCTGGGTTGCAGAAACATTCCGCTTCTTCCAGATAAAATCGTACTCCGACGAAAGACTTTACCGTACTTTCCGTCACTTTTGTATAAAAAGAAACTGGCGCTACATGGAGAAAAATAATTTGCTAGCACAAGTTTTATGCCATCGCAACAAAATCCCTGTCTATCACTATGTGGACGGCAAAGAGATTTGTCAAGAATATTAATTGCTATTCGCTGGATTATTTTGCGGAAGCTACAAATTATTCTGTTGTGAAAACAAATTAGTAAATATAGGATAATTCTATTTTATTCTAACAGTAAATCAACGTATTTTAAGAACAAATTCACTTAGCAGAATATTTTTTATCCTGGCGACAAAACTGTTTCTGCTCTAATTACGAATAATTCGTTAATTTTGTTATGCTAACGAAATTTTATCACTGCTGTAATGAATATGCAGTAGCAATGATGGTTTCGATGCAACAACAAAATTATTCTTCTCCGTGTACGACCCGTGAAAATTCAACATCTCATTTACGAAAATCTTGGCAGTTTTCTTGACGTTCGAACGCCGCTGGTCGGTGTATGAATTCTCTTACGCACTTACACTGAGAAAAAGAAATTGACATTTTACGAAGTAAATGTTTCATCGATATTGATTGGTTAGAAAAAAATCTGATTGCGATAACGGAATATATATTTTTATTAAATATATCTGAACCTTCTTATGAATTTTCATTTACTTGCTGGGGATAAGATTTTATCTCGTCGTACTTAAACAAACGTTTATTATTTCTGTGAAGTAAACCTCATATTTCACAAAAATTTCACAAATTTTTAAGTCTTTAAGTCGGTATATGTACGCAGTTGTTGTACGGCCGCGTGTCTGCACGATAAAACGCATCGCCGGTTAACATTGGATTACGGATGTGTGTGCATTTCTCTGTCCTTTGTTTTCTCTCGCCCTCTCCCGATATAGTGGTCAGAGATGTGTGGCTCCGGCTTCACCTTCCTACTCGCAATTCTCGTGCACCTCTCTGGCGAACTGTCACATATATATATATCGGCGTCGCGCATATGCGACATATGCGAAACATCGTTTAAACTGACGAGTTAGTCGGTTACGAAACTCGACGATGCGCAAAAACAAAAAGAAACACCGCATACATTCACGCTGTTTGACGCACGAGAGTTTTGCACACAGCTTTATTTTTTCTTTACACAACGATGTTTACGAGATGTCGCGGCTCTTCGTGTTTGCCGAGCGAAATTAAAAACGAAATTATCCAGTCGCGAATTACGGATGAACAACAAACGTGGACAAATCGTGGACAAACGAGTGCCACATGAATTTTTGTAAAAATTCGCATTTCGCAGAATGTTATCCTCGCGTTTATGCGATATAAATGCGGCGTAGAAATGTATACAGACTGGAGAGCTTCCGTGAACGAAGAAATGTTCCGGCTTAATCGGAGAATGCAACGACAAAACTTGAATAACTTGGAAGTTTAATCTGCGGCGAATGAATTTACGACTAATTTGACGTTTACGGTAATTGTTCGATAAATAAGTACCATAGCTCACGTGCATTCATCATGAACCACTTTTCAGAAAGTAGTCAATCCGACCTGCGGATTTACTCCGTGGCACAGGTAGACATTATTTTCAGACGTGATGTGTAATTTCGCGTAATGTTTAAAAAATGAAATGGGTCAGTCGCAATGGTGAGATCAAATCGATCTCATATCGAATCATCCAGTTGGTTATTGCAGTCCGGAGATGAGGGAATAATTAAAACGGCAATTCTCGGCGCAGGTAGCCGTAATTTCCGTGCGTGTAAATCTTATTAGACCTCAGGATGTAATCACGGAAATACCGTTAAAGCCGTATGAGTGGCATCGTCAAGATGGGAATACGAGCGAGGCGCGCGCGTCTCAGCGGATCGCCGCTAATCTGCGCGTGATTAACGTTTTTAAGTTATCACGTGTATTTCTCCGCGCATTTCAATCCAGATTTGCGGGATTTTGCGTAAGAATCCCGCGAAAGAATGAACATACACACGCGTCCGCCGACTATTATTAGATCTGAATGCATTTCTTATGCGCGCGCATGTGTACATTATGTCAGAGATTATTGGGGAAACACTTGCTGCTTATGTTACAAATAGAAAAAGATTCTAAAGTGACGCAAAGTAAATAAATAAATGTTGTCTTCACTAATAATATTTAATTACCATTAGTAACAATTAGACAACATTTATCGGATTATTTTCTTCAGAAGACTGATATATTCTGAGAAAAAAATTTATTTAACTTTAGTAAATATATTTACTAGAATTTTACGAAAATTAAAAAATAATTTTAGTAAATATTTTTGATAAATATATTTATTAAAAATAGATTTATTTAGTTGAAAGAAGTAATATTTAAATGTAAAAATTGTTTACTTGATTTTAGATTTTGAAAGTGAAGCATCATAATTAGAAAGTGACTTATTCTTGAAAGGTTCACTTCAATCAAATTCAGATTTACTGTATTATAATACGATACTTATTGAAATCTAGTAAATGAATTTTTTACATATTGAACCACAACTTCTTAATTCTAAAAAGGATGTTTTAATAAATATTTGTTTAAATTCATGTTTTAGAACTATCGAAAATAAGAAATAGTACACTTGTAAATAGTAAATATTTTTAATAAGAAATAGTACACTTGAAAATAGTAAATATTTTTCTAGTACAATTTATTACATTTCGAGGAATATATTTGAAAGCTCTACTCTATCCTTCTTCTTGATATTTTTAATAATATTTAAAGTATTTTACTAATTTATATATTGATATTATTTCTATTGTAAAATTAAGTGGAAGTTCCGATAGATATGTGTAGACAATAAAAAATATACTGATCAATTAGGACGAAATAGTACAGTAGAAGATATAGTCCTTATTCTGTTGCAGGAACTAAGTTCTTTTTTCCCGTACATGCAACATTTCGCTTTTATCATAATAACATTTCCCGCATATTCAATCAGCCGGCTATCGATAATATTCCTTTTTTTTTAGTTAAGAATAAAATTACTATAATACTAAAATGAAATTGTTATGAGAGAAAAAGAGAAAATGATCGTTTAGTGTCGCAAATATTTAGTACGATCGTTCTTGACAGTGCGTATCTTCGGAATATAGCCGCATTCTGTACATTTCGACGATGTTTCTATATCGGTTTATACACAATGCATATGAGAGAAAATGCATACGAGAATAACATGCAATTCTTTGTTTATTCGAAGATGACGTTGCGTCATTGAGGTCAAAAATGCATGTCTCGCGTGTAGTCGTCGTCTGCCGATTTCACCGAATGAACAAGTGACAGCTGCTTTCGTTTGCACATTACTATCTCCACTTACAAAACAAAGGCTCGAAACTCGACAAGCGCGAAGAGCACGGTGTCACGTTTCTGTACTCCAATTTCTTACCACGCAGGCATCATATATACTAGATCACATTGTGTGTTTACTTTTCCGTATTATTATATGTATACGAGCTGACTAAAAAATATCGGTGAAATAGTTCAAAAGTTGTAGGGTTTCAACAAATGTGTCAAACGGCTATATCCATGTGACCTTGAGCCCAAACATGGAGGGGCTCAAAGTCAACTTACAAATTTTTAATAGAAACCTCCATTTTTTATTCAATATTCTTGTATCTGACATCAAAATCTTTTCATGTATAAACGACAATATATGAACAATATATGAAACAAAGTTTCGCTGAGAAATCATTTTTTCCCGGCTTTGCTGAGGTTTATTTATTGCTTTTTTTTTTTATGATATTTTTCTTTTTTTTTTTATATTTTTCCTTTTTTACCGATTTGTTAAAAATATAATGGATTGATTCGTACGAACCATAATTCCGTGTGCGAATTTTTTTTCTTTTAACAATGGTTACTTTCCAGCAAGAGACACAAGTTTAGTTATATCATCTATTATCTTTTTCTTTACCAAATGCGAAATAAGGATAAATAATAATATAACTAGATTTGTGTAGATTTGTATCTCTTGCTGGAAAGCAACCGATTTCATTTTTGTATTATAATATTTCTCTTTGTAACATGTAAACACGCAGAATTTACAGGAAAAAGAACAATAGGAGTATCAATTTTATTAGAATAGAGATTAAATAAGGTTAAACATCGTTAAGCGATACATTAAAAATTCACTTAACCAACTAATGAGTTAGAATGCATTGTTACGTCCTGGGTACCTCGGGAACAACGAATTCTTTTTTTCTTATGATTAGGAAAACAGACGAATTTTGGCAAGCGCTAAGACTACACGCCGCCAAATGCGTCATGTGTTCCTCTATGCGTCTATCATCCTTTCCGCCTTCACGTAAGATATGTGATTTTGATCAAAGGACGTAACAGAATTCTATTTTTGAACATTATTCACGAAATGAACTATGTTTAACCTTCCGTGGAATATGTACTAGAGTTCGAAAATTCTACTTCAGCTGTTATCCTATGTAAGCTTATTGGATGGACTAATTAGCTTCCTGGAATAGCAAACTTCTAGGAAATTCTATTGGGAAATTCCTCGCAAATTTCCTATCGAATAACCGGCCAATATCCCGCTCGACAAGCTCTCGCCCGTGCAAATTCTGGCGAAAATCACTGTGAATACAAAATAATCATGTAATCACGGTAACGTGTAGTTATTGACACATAATATGCAGTCGGAAAAAATATGTTAATAGATTAATTTTTTTAAACGGAGAACTCGAATGTTAGTCATTTGCGAATGAGAGAGAAGGGAAGGGAGGGGAGGGGAAAGAAGAGAAAGGAAAAAACATGGCGATATTTAACAAAGTCATCCAAATGGTTCTGCCTGCCAACTGTGTATAACGGTCTCTTCGACGTTACCGTTGATACTTTGTTCAGCTGCTATTGACCCACATGAGGGGTCTGTTTCTTACATTGGGAAAATATTTAGAATGTTCAGAAATACAATGAAATAGTGAGACGCGATCTTTGCGCCTTACATGTACGTGTCATTAAGAGAAGAGCTAAAGAATTATAGATCAGATACGTTTCCATTGGCACGAGAAATAGAACATACAATTGGAACATGGCACTTCAAGTTGTTCAACCGTACGCTTGAAGATTCTCGATATTTTAAAATAATTCAAGAACTTTACATTTATACTTTATGCGTTAATAATAAATGTTTAAACTTGATCTCTCAATGAATTTTATAATAATATAACAACATATAATTCGATCATTAAATATTATGTGTCCTTATAGAAATTAAGTAATCCCGGCCCCGCGTTAGATATTCGGCTATTTGAACATTCAACGTACTGTGTGTACTGTGTGTGAGAGATGAGGAACGCGCGACCGAATGAGAATGTAGAAAGTTCATTTTTTCTAACACATCGAAAGGCTAACTTCGCGTGGATCTGTCATTGCCATTTTCCAACGAGCGGTTTGGCGGGATAATCTTCGCAGATCTCGACTCCCGTCTTGCCGCTTCTTTCGTTGTCAGTACCAGCGCTTGTGATGCGCGTGTATTTTCCGTACTTGCCATTCATAGCGAGCGATATCGACGACGACGATGTGCTTACAGCATGCGTCTGATAATGCAAGTCCGGTGCAGGCTGCACTCGTCGGACCGGTTGCAGCACTGCACACCCGACGAAAAATTGATAATCACTTACGCAACGGTCATTTACCATTGATAACATGTCTCAACGCTTGCTTTTGAAGACGCTACCGCGACTCGTATGGCTGTAATATTATATCGATTAATGCAATCGTGTGAACTTGATCGGCGTGCCGCTGGGAAAGATATCAGTCTTGAAAATTGAATTGAAAATTTCTTAATAATAATGGGTGTGTGTGTGTGTGTGTGTGTGAAGCCGGTGTCTCACTTCGTGGAAACTCGCAAACTATTCATAGTTCTGGCTCCATTTTCAATAGTTCTAGAGCATTTCTGATGGTTTAAATAAATAGTTCTGTTCGTTAAAGCAGCAAAAGTTGGTCCGGATAAACTGAAACGCCAGGTTTACGCTGCGTTTCGTACTTTGCCTCGCACGGGTTTCCTTGACATTTAATGCAAGATTCCAAAAGACTTAAAGTTCTACAAGAGTTCTAGAGAGAGTTCTAATAATAAATATAGCTTTTTGAATATTTACGTAATTTTTATCCTCCGAAGAAAGTGCCTTTGCAGGTATGCAGGTAAGACGCTGATCGATTTACGAGAATTCTTGGCGTTTTAAAATATTTCTCATGTAATTCTGAACTATCTAAGCAGATTCTAAAGAGTTCTGGCGTTAAACATTATGCGGTACTTTTTAAATATAATCAATATAGTATTGAATTTTGTATTATATTGTATTGTATTAAATATTGTACTGCAGTGAATTTTTACAATTTCTATACATTGCTGAAGAATATATCGTGCAGCGTGAACCTGGCGTTTCAGTTTGTCCGGACCCATTTTTGCTGCTTTAACCCTTTCGCGGCGGAGTGCTCTGGAAAGAGTTGCGCTCTAAGCAGCCGATGCCAGATCGACCGCGCGGACCAAATACGCGAGTCGTTCCGAACGCAGTGTGTATATAATATTTGACTATGTAAAAAAAACCTTTGCACAAGAAGCGTATGCTGCTAGCACGTCAAAAACAACTTAATGGACATTAATGGCAGTTGTTGATAACAAACGAACAGCGCCTTCGTACGAAAAGAGCGGCTCCGGATGGGCGCCATCTGGCGCTGTTCGTTCACCGCGGGTAAATTTGCCTGAGCGCCGAACGGCGCTGTTCGCTGAGAATGAGCATCTATAGCTGAGCGCCTAAAGGCGCTGTTCGCCGCGAAAGGGTTAATGAGCTGAACTATTTGTTTAACCTACCAGGAACTCTAAAACTATTAAAATGAAAGCCAGAACTCTGAATAATTTGTGAATTTCCACGAAATGAGACACTAACTTCACATACGCTATAATGATAATTCTGCGATTGAATTTGCAAATTGATCGCTTATGTGCGATTACGTTACCATATGTGATGTAACGGGTTTTGAGTTACGTAAATTTTCTTCTTGCTCGCTCCGAAACTTATTATCATATCATATGTTACATGTCTTTCCATAGCGGAATCACAATGCAAGTAAAATATTGGCGATGCACTCGTGTCGGTGCATCTTGCACGAGTGTTTCTCAATTCGAGAAGTTATCCCAATACCGACGGTGTCACGAGAATGGCATTGTGAGAAAACGCGCGGGATGTGGCCGAAAAGATGAAATGAGGTACACGTTTGGACGTTTTCAAGTATTTACACAAATCTCGAAGTCCGACGCCTGCCGAAAGTGAAATTCGCGCGATCGTCACTCGCGAGTTTTATTTATCTCTCGCCGAATTTCGATTCGCAATCGTTCTCGTCTCGCGATCTTGTCGGAATATTTACGGACGCTAAGTTGATGGGTCTCTCTTTATGTCACGGCGATAACGGTGAATTTATTCGGCAAATAATCGCGAGAAATGAAACTGTCCCGCCGGACGAAACACATTGTGAGTAAAATTCTTTATTGCAATATACGATGTTATTGATCTGATTCTATTTCCTGTACGCCTAAATCATAAGAACTTCATGTAACGCGATACAAAAAGTGTTGTACCATATGTAATTCATTCTCACGCAGAAAACTGGAAATAACGGGAAAACAAGATAAAAAACTAATTTTATACCATTAACGTGCACCCGTTGCGCGAAGTACGACATACTGAAGTACGACATAACCTGCGCGCTGTTATCTAAATGAAATTGTCATTTAAATTAAATATTAATTAAATTAAATATTAATTAATTAAAGTGTGATTTCTCCCAATAATATAATATACACGATTATTTATCGTAGCCGAATGACGCGCTCGATCGCCAAATCTTTTTTGCAAAAATTTTCGGGCGCGACCCGATTTAGTTGCAAGCCGCGAAAGCTTTCCCGTCGAGACCCTGAACATCAAAAGAAGTTAATCATGCGGGCGAGGCGAATTCGTTTCTCAGCGATTTGTCAGACGAAACAGAGGGCGAGTGTATTTCTTAGCGGGCCGTCTCGACGGACGTGATTCTTGAAGAAACTTTTAAACTTTGGAAACACGTTTTTTCTCCAACCCTTCAAATTTCTCCTCTCGGTCACGTTTCTGAATAAAACACGGTCGTGCGTCTCTTCCTGTCTCGCTTCCGCGCTCGATCGCTCATTTGGTTTTCGTTCTTTCGCGTGCGAGCCTCTCCTTTGTTTTATCTCCGTTATATTCAGTACGACACACAATGGCTATATCAGATGCTTGTCAAACAATGTCAATTGATACATATTATATCGAAACCANTATATATATATATATCTTAAGGTCGTTTAATAAATGCTTAGAAAATATATGAGATGCCGCCACTAATATCAAACTGACATGATAGTTGACATCTACCATCCTTTTAAACCTCTACAAAGTACAGTTTCAGATAGATTTGTCAATTAGTTTTGTTGTGACAGATACTTAAAATTAACTACTGTTACTTTCTTTTGAAAATGGATAAAATCGAGCAGTCATTAAATATTGGGTGAGTGCAAAGTAGGTTCGTGTTCGATTCCAACAGATGTTATCAGAAGAGTTGTATGGTAGCGCCATTGTATTGAGTGTTACGTATACGTATTGCACATCTATAGAAAAATTTTCCAGATGTTTCGCGCGACCTTTCAAAGCGTTCTGTGAAAAAAAAAATAATGAGAGAGATTGCTTGAAATATCGTGCGACATTCNCACACACACACACACACACACACACACACACACACACACACACACACACACACACACACACACGTGAATAATTTAAACACGCATGCTAATAAATTGTAATAAAAAGACACACGTGCATCTGAGATGTAAATGACGTACATGAATGATGTAAATGACATATATATTTTTTGCCGACTCTCTGAAGGTAATTAATATATACAATAATAATGTTTTTAGGTTATTACTGATTATACATTGCGTACATAGCATCGAAGTTGTATCCATTATATAACGCGATACTGAAATGCACGTTCATATTTCAGGAAGTAAATGTAGAGTGAAAAACAGGAAAGAAATATAGCACAAGCATAGGTTCATGTAACGGCATAGTAGATCTGCTCAGTAACTTTTAACGACAGTGTCGTTATCTTTATGTTGTCATTGCGCAGATATAATAAACGGTAAAAAAACTGTGCAATAGTAACGTAACGATTAGCCTATTCTATAACTTTTAACGACACTGTCATTAAACGTTATAGAATAGACTTAGGCGCCTTTTTTTAGTTATGACAAATTAGTTGCAACAGATTACTGAAAGTGCTCGGGACAAATGTCGGCTGCTGCAATGAATCACGATTTTTCATACCTTCGCGCTTTTTACACACATGTTATATCTATATGTCTACGAAGCGTAGCCGAAAAGTGAATCTTAATTCAGAAGATTACAATATCCACGTTGTAGTTTCGAATGAGTCACATTAAAAAAAAAGCCGTTATCCAATTCCCGCTTCTTCGGGTAACACAAGAATTGAAGCATTTCTATATACAAAATTTTATTTTTGCATTTGTAAAATTATGCATTTCACACATTTGCGATACCGCAAACATTACGTTGTGTTAACGCGAGAAACGTCAATAACTCCGAAAACCGACTATTTGTTCTCAAAGTATCCATCACCATATATCTCTCACCAAGTATCCAAAAATATCTCTTACCAAGTATACCATCGACATGAAATCAGAAATATCGATTTTTTATAAATTAGCGGAATAAAATGAGTAAAATCAATTCTAATATTTTTATTTGTTGTTAAAAAGTTGCTAAAGAAAAAATTTGTTTTATGATATTCCGCTAAAGGAAAATTAAGTAAGTGGAATAACACACACACGCGCGTACTGTAACGTGAATCATCAGTGACCTATGCTGTGTGAATAAAAAATCATGTGAAATTAGTGTGAAATACTTACACGTATTAACATAACGACTGTTTTCCATAACTCTTATACATAAATACGTCAAATTAGAAGAAATTTATTGTATAATGAGATTTCTACATGTGTTACAAGTTTATAATGAAATATTTTGCAAACGATACGGTAAAGATTTATATTGAGATTTCTGTTACGCATTAACGTTCGTTTAATTAACTTTTGTATCATATATACAGGATGTCTGTCAGTAAATGGGATATTCATCATACATACTGAGAAACTCATTTAGTTGAATCAACGAAATTCTTGTTTGATTATGAGCAAACAAATTTTTTGCTCGTAATAACCAAAAAAAATTTGTTTGCCCATAGTCAAACAAGAATTTCGTTGATTCAACCAAATGGGTTTCTCAGCGCACTCGTGGTTCAAGTCAATGTGAACAAAAAAGCCTCCTACCATTTTCCTAAGAATCACGCGAAATTTTGAGTCGCTAATTATTGAAAACGGTCATGTATAGAGGCTTCTCCAATTAATAGCTCGAAAATCTGCGTGGTTTTTCGCAAAGTGGTACAGGACTTGATCGTTCACGTTGACTTAAACTACAGGTATATGACGGATATCCTTAACGACAGATATACCTTGTGCGCATTACAGGTTTATCTTATATCTGGTCGAACACTCGAGCCTCCTTAAACGACGAAACCGCGATTACACATATTCAATTGATACACCGGTCTATCGCGAAATCGCACCGGTCGATTGCCTGTCCCCCTCTCTCTCGGTCGGGAGAGCCTCTCGTCAATCGCACACACACGTGCGCGTCCTCGTCCACTTGGCCGCCCCCTCCCCTCTCTCCCCGGCCGCGAATATTCCTCGACTGTGTCGTCACGCGACACACAGCCGGAATACAGTTATCCAACGTGAGCAGGCACCGTCAGGTCGCGGCAGTGTAACTACCTTGCCTCGCCGGACGCGGAGGATCCCGTCGGCAGTGTGTTAGCGACGTCGTTGGCAGCCCGTCGCTGCGCCGAGAAGTCGTCGTTCGGTGCCGATCTTCGCGCGGAAGCGAAGCACGACGAGAGGGAATCTCTCGAGTTGGCCGAGAGTAGTCGTCATCCGGTGTGATCGGCCCCGGTGAAACGCTTGGACGATTTTCGACGGGATGTTACCAACGTCGTAACGTCTTCCCTCCTGCAATTGCTTGGCTTATCGGTGCGCGAGTGAATCGAGGAGAGAGAAACGCGAGTCTGCGCGCGTACCTTCCCCCTACGACACGCTCCGATCTGGATGCGACGAGTACCGACGACGAATTGAACAGCAGTGCATTACCGACGATCACGATGCGCTACGTCTCTCAGTCGCGTTGAGGTGACTCTGGTCGGAGGCTCGCCGTCGACGCGGGGTCGAACGCTGATCGAGGACGTGTTCGAGACTTCCTTACGAGACCGAGATCACGAAGAGGAAATCTCGCGCTTCTACGAGTATATCGCACGTGTTGCTCGAGGATAACTTTGACGAAGTGGCTGACTCGGAGCGGGCTTTGATTAGAAGGCTGGCAGGTCGCTCGAGGATAACTTTGCTAACTAACTTGCTAACTAATGAAGTGAAAAGGAGGGATATCGTCGGTGTGCGTAAAAACGTCCCCCGACACGGTACTGGGATGTGTGCGGCTAAAAATATAATCCACGGAGCGTAGTCGATCGCAGATTCGATCGCGACATCGGGGAGATTTCTGATTGAAACAAAAGGTCAGACTCTTCGTTTTCTATCGGGACGTTAGGACCTCCCTCAACGCTCCCGTTACTTTTCGGACGTTCGGCACTCACATGCGCGAATTTCATTCGCCGATGCGAATCCCGCTCGCGGACTTACTCGCCGGTTTTCGAGAGAAAAGAAAACACCTGCAAACGCGGCACGAATTTACGTCGTCGTCGTCGACGCTTCTTTACGCCGTGTTCCCCGAGGCTGTGTAAGGAAATAAGCGCTACTCCGGCGTGACCGCATTGCGGTGTGTATAGTTACGTGCCGGTATCGATTCGCGAGCGAAGTTCGCGAGTAAACTTGCAAAGCGGCGACGATGAAGCCGGAAGGGATCGTCAAGGTGGTCGAAACTTTTCCAAGCGGTCGCGAGTGCACCGCCGGCGCGAGTGCGCGCAAACCGCGTGCGAACCGATCGATGGCACAGACGGAGGCGCGGTAAACGAGGCAGCCGACGAATGAACAGTGCGGGAAAACTGCTCGCTAAACCTCCTCGCGATTAATCGCTCCCCTGACGATTGACATTCATTCGAAATTCCACGAATTTCGGGATCGAACAATTTTATCCGGAGAGTTTTGACCGGGTTTCTCTCGCCGAGCTCTCCGGAATTGACCAAATTTCTCGTGACACCGCAAGAGCAGTTTTTTTTTTGCTTATTTTCTCGGATCTACTTGATTCCGATCTCCGACGCTCGTCGTCGCCGATTACTCGGCGGATCGCGTGGACGGGAGGAGGAATTCGCGTTTCCGCGAGGAAATCAGCTTCAAATCTTTCGGAAAAGTCTTCATTTGAAGAAGAAGAATAAAAACGTTTGAGATTAAACGAAGGCCTCGGAAAATCGCCGGACGTCTTCCGTTATCTCTGGCAATTCATAAAGATTCGCGAGACAAAGGAACGAGAGATTCCGCGCGGTTTCGAGAGCCCGGACGATTATATCACGCGTATACAGCGTGTTTCCCCCGTTGGGGTCACAGCTGGCGACTATTGTGGAAGGCTGACAAAACAGTTAAACAACAGTTGGGTAATCCTCCGGTATTGTTCGTCGCAGCGAAATATGATACGGTGAAAAATAACGGGCGTACCGGGACGCACGCATTGTGCGCGTCAGGCGGGAACGAGAGAAGCCGCGTGTGGACGGAGTGCGTGAGCGAAATCAAGAAACGCGCGTGACTTTATCGCGCTAGATTAGGTGAGAACAGAAGGGACCAGAAGGGCGAGGGTTTCGAAATTCGATTGTCCCGCGGCTCATTAAAGCCCCATCGTCGTGGAGCCTCCGGGCGAAGTGCATTTCGCGCGCGGCTTTTCCCTCGAACTGTAACTCTGCTAATAACGGCGGCGACGGGAAAGCGGTGGAAGATAGTAGAAAACTTTGGGAGCGAAATAACGAGGAGGGAAGAGAGAGAGAGAGAGAGAGGAGAGAGCTGAATTTCGTGGAAAATGTACTCGGAAAGAAAACGACGATGGAGCCGACATATCATTGTTCGGCGAATGAATTGATCGTCCGGCTTCGGTTAGGTCGGAAGCATTCCGTGAGAGGAGAGGAACAATACGGTTGAGCGTGTTAATTATACACGCCGTGTAACGAGATGCAAAATTAATTAAGCGACTCTTATATAAAGAGGAAGATTTTCGTTTGTTTTCGTTCGAGGATATCCCGAGAGATGGGGAAAAGTGGTGGCTTATTATTCTGCGTATCTCGGGGAACGTCCGTATGAAAGTGAAATTAATCGATCGACTGTGATCCTTGAGGCGGAACCTTCTTATTTATAAATTGAGTCGCCGGTCACTCGCGACGCCTCGTAGATCAAGCGTATTTTGCGCAACTATTGTGTAGTGCGCGATCACTGAAACAGCGAAGGTAGGACGACGACGATCCGGTTCGAAAAGGTCATATTCTCTCCACCGTGTTCTTCCCAAACAGTACGCCAAAAAGAAAGAAGAAAAGGAAAAACGACGGTGACAACGAAAGGTGGTGTCGAATCGCGCGGAGATTGACGGTCGTTGACATCGGTGATGGCGTGACACGTGACGAGGATGAACCACGACCCGATGATCTGCCAGTACTTCTACTGCAGCCAGCGACGGCATCGCGTCAGGTATCAGGAGATTCGTATTGATGCACAATCGGTGTTTTCCGGTATCTAGATGAAATTATCTAAGTAATCATCCAGATGATTAAAAAGATAATTTTTATCTTTAGTTTTTTCTTTTTTCTAGATGGAAGAAATACAAAATACATTCGTCTTCATCTTAAGTAACAAAAAAAAATGTGTTATCTCATCTAAAAATTATCTGAAATGATGTTATAGCCCAGATTTTGAACTCACTTTTCGATAAAATGAATGAAATAATATCGACCTATGCATTGAGCTTGTATCAGGCTAGGAATTGCAGATTAGATTTCGACGAAGCAACAAATTCCAGTTTTGTCTCCTTTGGTCTGTTCTTTTTTAGCTGCACTGCTGAATTGGTGCAATAAGTTAGAGCTAGACAAAATATACTTGTTTCACTCTAAAGTGAATCTCCGGTTCTCAATTTGCATTTTTCCAACGCATCTTTTTCCGGCTGTGTTCACATATTATTCATTGCCAGTACTGAAAATCTATAGTTCGTATATATTACATGTATCATAGATTTTCAATATTGGCAGTGAATATGTGAACGTAGTCTTTTCCTTATTTTATTATCCGTACCAAGGAGGTATGTTAACGCACCGAGTAAATAGGAACGTGCTATTTGCGGATGAATCGAGTATCCCAGCCGCTTTCTTCATAATGTAGCAACGCGTCGAGCTACGAATCGAATGGCTTCATGAAAAATGTACGTTTCTTTCGATCGGGACAGGTAATCGACTCCCCAAAGCATGCGATGTTTCCTTTCTTGTGACGATATACTTCCACACGAAGTATCCTTCTCGGCAATGTCTTCGTTCAAAGTGAACCCTTTGATGTATTCGCAAATCGAAAATGGAGAAGTAAAGTAATGACTAATGATTTGTGTACATAACTTTATTCATTACGGTATTAATTGTTGAAATTCGCGTTTAAGTCAACGTGGAAAATAAAGGAATTCGTTTGATTTACTTGTACGAGGTCATAGTGTGGCCGAGGCAACGCGAAACATTAATACAGCTTTCGGCGAAAGTTCCGTCAGTGAAAAGGCGATGAGGCGTTAGTTCGAAAAGTTTCGGTCCGGAGGCACAAACCTCGACAATTTACCTCGCGGGCATGCATTACCTCCGTCATTGACGACGCCGTTTTAAAGGACATGATTGAAGCGGATCCGAGATTGACAGTTCGAGAGATTGCGGGAAAATTCATCCATCATTCAACTGTCGTACGACATTTCAAAGTCTCGGGAAAAATGAAAAAGTTGGACAAATGAGTTCCCCATGAACTGACAGAGAGGAACAAGATGAGATGTTTAGAGATCTGCACTTCTTTGCTTTCCCGAATAACGGTGGAATATTGCACAGAATAGTGACGTGTGATGAAAAATGCTTTACGGATGCTTTATGACAACCGTCGACATTCTACGCAGTTGTTAGATGCGAATTAGCCTCCGAAACACATGCCAAAACCGAACCTTCGTCCAAAGAAGATTATGGTGTCTGTATGGTGATCAAGCAAGAACATCGTGCATTATTCGTTTACCAAACAAGGTGAAGCTATAAACGCTGATAAATATTGCCGGGAAATTGACCCGGTCTATCTATATTGTTCCGCTAACTTCATCTTGCTTTAATGGAACATCATTTGTTAGAAAACTAGCGAAGCAACACATTTTTTCTTCAGCAACTTTTGAGCAACAATTAAGCCACAAATCAAAATATTAATTAGAATCGATTCTGCTGGCTTTGTTCCGCTAATAAATAACACGTCAAATTTCTTCAACTTCTTTCTGCAAAATATTCGTTCTTTTTTGTTTTTTTAATAACTTGACTGTACGAAACAAGAGCAAAACCATAAGACTCACGCAGCCCATTACCGGTCGTATTTATCTGGTCCGATTTACTTAACCTTCTGCCAGAAATAGAATTACTTGTATTATGTAGTCAGATCAACCTTCTGGCAGTTGAGAGAATATTTATATCAAGCAAGCATCTATGTTTTAGTTTCGTTAACCTTCTACTGTCGACTTCATTTTTTTTTTTTTAGTTGTAACGTCAGATTGCTAATCTGACTCGATTTTTATTCTACTTGAGTCGATTAGTTACTTATCACGTAGTTTACACGACAAAATATATCCTGAAACCTAGACCTCCTTGAGACTTAATTTTTTTCTTTTTATCCGTCTCTTTTTCGATATACGTACGTACATGCATATTTTACGTATATACGGCGACCGCGCATAAGTCATCACGCAGTGAGTCGAAAGATATACTCGCTTATTATAACGCGCATTAATATTTCGCAATGTTTCGACTTTCCGAGGACGACACGCGGCTAAATACTGCAGGAAGTCTGTATTCGACGGAATCTTTCGTTGATTTTTTTCGCATCAGATTTCGAAATGCAGAATAATTGTGGAATTTTTCCCGTGTTCTGCGCGACGTTCGGTATTTTTTTGCACGAGTCGACGGAATCGATGGCTAACGAGATAATTCGCCGTTGTTAGAATCGTTTGTACTAGACGGCTCAAACGAACTGTTAAATCGAATCAGAGATGTATCGAGAGATACCTGTCGGTTGCCGACAAGCGTCATCGAATACGGATCAAGGTTGTCAGACCCAGCGTTCGGAGAGTCTTGCGCGATTAGCTAGTTTAGAGGGACGGTATTGAGTGCAAGAGCTAATTCGCCTGTCTGTAATCGCGTATACTAAATATATAATATATGGAATTATAGTACTGTATATACAGTACGTGGAATGAAATCATTTGGTTGCCAAGTAATCAAATATTTGGTCGGCAGATATTCACCAAATTTTAGTACTTATTACCAAATCCTTTTCTCGGTGTGCTAAACTCTGTCTAAAACTCTGAACTCGATTTCAAAATTGTGCGAGACGAACTAATTGTCCTGATACTTTCATCAAAATTCCGGTGTTTTCCGTGTTTCTTGTACAAAAAAAAAACAGAAAAGTTGGAGAGAAACGGCTGGTCTCCGAATGGAAGAAATCTAACTGACCGAACGACTGAAGAAATCTCCTGGCTGCGGCCAGGTTTGCTTCATGAAGCACGGCGAACAGCCGTTGTCGGCACAGATAATTTTATTTGCCGTTTTGCATGATTACGACATTACGCAACGACCTTCGACGGCGTGAATGACATGGACTGAGAACTTGGAACTTTCGTTTGATACTACGTTTGATACTACGAACTTTGCTACTACGCTACATACAAGACAAAGATATTCCGTCAGCGTGGTTTTTCCGATCTTACATTGCAATTTTTCGCATCGCTCATCGCTGCAGCGTTTCCAACAATTATCACCACGGAACAATACATTTTAAACGGATACCTCACCACTGTCATCGTATCGTATATTGGTATTTCTCTTGTATTTCATCGTAAATAATAGATAAGTTTTCAAATTTTCTAGTACCGAAGATGAAGGAAAATTTTCTATAGGGTAGAACAAATTCAACATAAGGCCACTGGTAGAGCATTCCGTTACTTCATTCGCAGACGTTTTATATCGGTGCATCTGTGTACAAAACTGACTGAGAAAAGTGTTTGATATTAATGATTAACGACTATTAGTGTCAAACGATGTTAATGATAAATGCACAGTAAAATAATTGTAGTCGAGGAAAATATTTCTATAATAATAACCTTATATGTATATTGATGCAATTACTTTTTTTGCTAGAATAATGATATAATAGATACAACAAATATATTATAGATAGCACGGTAAGTGACTATAATTTAAGATTAACTATTTTTTATTCTCACAGTGTGCTTATTTCGAGCGATATCGAATGCGCGAAGACATGTTACCGTACGTTAACTGTACCGACTACATATGACAAAAGCGAATCTTAATGATTGAACCGGTACAGGAACTGGAATGTCATGTTTTTTCTCCTGATATTTCACACACAAACACATACACATACGTACGCAGAATCCAGTAAACGTTATCATGCAATTAATATTAACGGGACTGTCACAGGTTGATCGGAGATAATATTAATGCGAATGATTCTTCGTTATAATCCGAGAAATAAATCATTCTCCCAGTATCTGTTAGTCCGCTTCGTTCGATCTCGTATAATTTCTTCTTGATTAATTCATGAAAGTGTGCCGAATGATATCACGAGGTAATTTAAGTCTCGTAACACGAGCCGTATTACGCATCATTCTAAGGCGATAATGATGTCTTTAGGTCGTGCACGTAAACTCCCGCGATTTCGCACAATGAAATGACGAAGTGAAGGAGTCGTATTACTCACAATTTCTTATTTCGTGTCGTTACTCTTACGGTTGAAGTAACGACACGTTCTCCTATTCTCTCCCACGATCCGATTGGCAGTTGGGATTATATTGCATCATCGGTGCAGCAATCACAAGCGCCGTCAAGACTATCAGACTCTGATGTAGTTTCGATATTCCTCTCGCTCAAGTCTTAGTGTCTCTCGAACGTAAAATTATTCCTAACATGTAACATGTATATTTTTATTATAACATTAAACGTTTCGCCAGTTATCTCGAGACATGATCGAGGCTACCAAACGCAAGACGTATCTCGCTCGGCCTACTGTGGGTTTAACTGTTTCGCCTGGTATTTTCATCGACGTGAGCGGTCTCGATCGACCGGACTGACCCGCGCAAACTGGGCTCGAGTCCGAAACAAGTCACGACGAGAAAGAAACGGAGACTGTGTGGTTATCGTGTCAAGAGTGGCGCTCGCGTGTGCCTAATCGCGAATTGCATTAGTTATAGGACACTTTGTTCGGGGAGTTTGCGATCATTAGCGATGGGTTGGTCGGTCGTATCGATCTTTTCGTTGCCGACCACTTCGTGGTATTTAGGCAAGGTCTTCGGCGACCTTTGGGCTTCCGGCACCTCGAGATATATTCGTGACGTCAAGTAAAAAATTTGCCTCGCTTCGTCGCTGACGATATTTGCGGTAAAAAACATTTTATGCTTGTATTGAAATCAGCGCTTGTTAAAATTTGTGTATCAAATTTATAACATATCCGTAGATGTTAATTTAACGTATTCTGTTTATGTTGTTTCAATACTTTGCGTTGAGTTGAATATTCAATATGTGCAAATGTTAAAATAACATATTTTATATTTCAATGTCGACTAACGTATTATAGATATTAATTTTATATTAATTTTTGATATAATATTTGTGTTACTTTTCAACATGTTCATCTCATATTAACCCTTTGCACTCGAAGTTTTTTTTCCATTCATATTACCAGCAACTCGGAGCAATTTCAGTGGAAAGATCATATTCACATATAAGTAAATGATATGCGCATTAAAAGAAAAGTAATTGTTGTACGTTATTGTTTTTTTTTTTAATTTTGTTAATTTGTTAATAATTGTTAATAGTTTGTTTTAAGTTTGAAGACAAATTTTTAATGGCTCCGCTCCGGAGCCCTCGAGTGCAAAGGGTTAAATTAACACACACAAATTTATGTAGACTGTTTGGAACGTGTGAAATGTGTTAAATTTAAATTTAATACAATATTTTTTACTGCATACCGTGAAGTTGATTAAAGCAAAATTTACTTTATCTCATTTTATCATCTGATATATCGCTAATGATGTCATGGTGAAATAAAAAAGTATGACTGATCTCGTGCTTCTGTCTCTGACTCGATTAACGATACCGAGTCGATGACATCTCGCACTCAATATTTCTCGCATTTTACGATCTGTTGAATTTTTTTCCCGAAACCTCGAAGATTACGACGAGGACCTTCGATCTTTATTGCACCGGCGACTCCGACTGCATGTCGCCGTGTATACGCGCCAGTCATTTCCGATAAGGATTAGTTCAAGGTAACGACTGAGGTTTTCTCGTTGTAATAAGAAACACACACACACACACACACACAAACGCGCGTACACGCACGTATGAATAAAGTCCCTGCAGTAAAGGCCAATTTTCCACAGTTCAAGGAAAGAATTATAATTTTAAATTAATCATATTTTTTTTTACACGTGAGTCCCTTGTGTTTGCATTCATAATTGTTATTCGGCGAGAAAAACACGTTGGCGTGTCAAATGATAATGATAAAACGTTACATTACTTGCCTTTAACGCAGAATTACATTCTGTGAGTGAACGATCCTCGAGGACTTTGAAATAGTGGTTATAGCCAGTGTTTGCCGGTATCTAGATACAATTATCTAAATAATCATTCAGCTGAACAAATAGATCATCTTTATCTTTATCTAGATGGGAGAAATACAAAATATATTTATCTTCGTTTTAAATGAAAAACATGTTATCTCATCTAAAAATTATCTGAAATGACGTTATGGCCCAGATTTTGAACTCACTTTTCAATAAAACGAATAAAATAATATGGATCTATGCGTTAAGCCCGTATCAGATTAGAGATTGGAGATTGGATTTCAACGAATGAACAAATTTTGGTTTTGTCTCCTTTGGTCTGTTCTTTTTTAGCTGCATTGCTGAACTGGTGCAATAAGTTAAAGCGAGACAAAATATATTTGACTCACTCCAACTTATTGCATCAATTTAACAGTGCAATTGAAAAGAACAGACCATTTGTTTCAATTGATCAATCCACTTTAAGCCTGTATCAAGCTGTCGACTGTGAGAGAGCAGTCAATGATTATTGATCTTTTGCGTTAAATCCTTAAATTTGGAGCGATTATGTTGACAAATTACTTAACTGTTGTCCTATTTTATGATTTGCATGATTTTTATTACAAATTTTTATAAAGTTTCTTATGAAAACAATATCATCTAACAAATTATCTAGACAAGTAACGCTGCTTTTCTTATCTTTCATCTAGCTAAATCAAGGGAAAAATCATCTCCATCTTATGATGAATTTTCAGATTTCCATCTCATCTTCATCTAGATGAATCTGAAATCATCTAAGGCAAACACCGGTTATAGTGCATAGTGTAATTGACCGATAAGAGCGTATTCCACCGTTCAATCGCGTTATATAAACTGTTGTACAGTCATTAGTCCGACGGGTCTTATTCTTTCTTCATTGTGCAGTCATGCCTTTTGCGTGCAACCGATGCGGTTGCGTCGGTCGAATCGATGAACTCGTGATTCGTCGCTGTGCAGTTAATGACACGCGATGTTTTTTCATTTAGCGAGCACCGGTAGAATACTCGATGTGGCGACGACCGGTGATAAAAAATTGGAAAAAATTTCTTCGCATGTTACCACGCTACACGGTGGACGTATCCGTAGCGCTGAATAATTTATGAGCCGGTATCTTGGCTCGAATAATAGCGCAATTAGAAAAGCGGACGCGATTCGTGCGAAAGCGAGATAAGACCCTCGCGTGCTCTCTTAACTCTCTTGACTATTTCGTCAAAAAAATGGCTATTCCTTGCACGTAGATGAATCTTCGAGCAAGATCACGGTGGATTTTACGACGTCGCGCTTCTCGCACTATCGTTTGCGATCATTTGTATGTATTCGTCGGAAATATTATAACGGAAATAGTGTGTCCCTTGTTTTTGCTGTCTTAAGGAAGACAATTGGTGCTATTGCGGCTACGCTAAAATCTTGAAATTCTGTTTTGTAATTCCATAAAAATTCCATAAGAAAAATATCCGGGCGGAAAGAATGAAACCTCAGGTTTACAGTCGACAGCCTTAATACTCGGTGATTTTCAAGCGTACGCATCGCATCCGAAATTACCCATACGATATGATGAAAATTATAGCAGCCTTATTATACAGTTACAGTTAACCCTGAAGAATTAAGCCTCAGGGTTACAGTTAACAGCCTTAATACTCGGTGATTTTCAAGCGTACGCATCGCGTCTTGAATGTACGCATACGATATGATGAAAATTATAGCAACTTTATGAATATTAATACACACTGGAAAGAAAGTCGAGTAAAACGAACCAAGTCTCAAGGTTACGCAAATGTTGCGCAAATTGCAATTGGGATAAGATTTGAGGAAAAATCAAAGTAGATCAACGATCTGACGTAGGAATTGGAACCATAAAGTTTAGTAGGCAGTTAACGAAACTGAAAAGTAATTGCATGCATGGTACAGATATTCCCTCAACCAGCAAAAGGTTGATTTAATTGCGTGGTACCAGCAATTTCACCTACGAAAGGTTAAATAAATCAGACGACCAATATAATTCGTCGGTCGAGCTTTCTGATCGCCTCATTGAACTGACTACAATCTTGAAATTGAATTCCGTTCACTCGAATTGTTTCGAACTTTTGTAGAACGCATCAGTTACATGTAATTTCGTGTTTGTATATGATAAAATATCGCGTATAAGAGATATTTGCACATGCGAGCAAATTTGATCTGCTTTGAGAGGAAAATATTTGATATTTTTAACTATACAGTCATCTATTATAGTGAAAGAACTATAGTCAGATCTGCACAGAGAAAATGAATTTTGTTGGAACAGCAAATGTTTGTCAATATAGTGGCAGCAAAAAAAGTTTGTTTAGACAGCAAAAATTTGTTTGGACAGTGGAAAGATTTGTTAAGAATATTAATTGCTATTTGCTAAATATGTGGACAATTAATAATCATAACAAATCTTTCTACTGTCCAGACAAATTTTTCGCTGTCTAAACAAATTCTTTTTTGCTGTCACTATATTGACAAACATTTGCTGTTTTAAATTAGTTTTCTCCGTGCATTTTTCTAGTAAGCGTTACTATAGAATCAGTAATAATAACCTTGCATACATGTCATTATTATTTTTGTGATTAAAAAGGACATAGTTAAGGTCGGAAATTATGTGTGATTTATTTTCATTTAACGAATACTTGACGAACGAGGGCCTTCATTCATGCGATAACACCAAAGCGACTTGCGATTTTCTCTTCTGCGAAGAAACTTCCATTCTGATGCGTCAAGAATATCAAGAGTCGCGGTGTTTCGCCTCCCTCCCCTCCCCCCGTTTTACCACTCTGCCCGATAACGGTACCAATCTGGATGGTCGATCTGTTATCATTATTATCGCGCGATCCACGCGGGGTGTGTCCGCCGTCGTTGGTGATTTAATGCCCGTTGGAATAATTACGTTAAATATAAGCTAAAGCTCACGGCTTATAATTCACCATTGATGCGTCGCGTATCATCGGGAATCGCCAACAAGAGGCGATTTTCCAGCGCCCTAATTGTTCGCAATGATTTATCATGGTGATTACAGCGAGAGACGGACGTTCTCCATACCGATTGATTCCATCGATGGTTCTCGGTTGTTCTCTCGGTGTCCAAGTGAAGCAATTCTTCGCGAACTGCGCGCGTCTCGGCCGAAGGATCGGAGTTTCGGATCGAAGTTCGCGATCGGGCCTTTTCCGTATCGAAACGATGCGCGCACGTGATAAAACACTGCATTCGACCTAGTTTCGCGGATTGGCGTGATCTCAGACGGCAAATCGCAATCGGAAGTCGAGATACGTTTGAGATACGAACGCGCTGTATTCCTTATCGCGAGCACGACTCCACGACGCTTCCACTCCGTTGAAATTAGCGGATATTTTGCTGTATTTTCGCCTTGAAGTTAATTCAGTAAATGTTTGTCGGACTCACTTTCGATTAGCTTGACCTTGATACATGTTGTCAAGATCATTGCTCCGAGTAACTTTTAACATGGATGTATATAAAAATCCGACCTTCGTGACGGCATATTTTTTTTAATTTTAATTAAGTGAAATGTATTTAAAAATATATACATGATTTTTATTTTTTTTTTACCTTCTAACTTTTTTCCAATTTTTTACTAATTTTTTCTAATTTTTTGTTTAAACTTACCTTCTAAATTCTTTTTACCTTCTATGAGAAAAGGTAGGTCGAACTTAAGGTCGAGCTCGCCATATAGAGAGAACGTCCAGCTCGATCTAAAGGTTGAGCCTACATAACGTGTTAAAAGGTTTTAGCTCATTGTTTATTAAAAAAATTATGAGTAAAGGAAGGTTAAAAAATGTAACATTTATTCTCAATTCTAGATTTGATTTAAAAATTATGTATAGCTGATCATAGGAGAAGAACTTCTCTCCTCCCCCCTGGTTAATCCAACTTAACCCCGAACTCATCCTCTTCTCGTTAGTAAAAGTTGTACTTAACGCTATCCTATCTTATTCCTTCGTCGGATAGAAAATTATTATTTCTCTGTGTAACTTCGAGTTTGCGTAAAGTTATAATTTTAATTCACAAGAAGAAAGTGGGCTCGGGTTAGATTAGATTAATCAGCTGGGAGGGGCGAAGCCTCTCCTTCATAGTCACCTGTACATCGTATAAAATTGTATGGCATGTTGATAAACTCGTGCAAATGCATGTTAGAAGTATGAAAAATTATCTTGAAATTATCCAACTGATTGGCGCACAGTTATACGACGTACTGACAGAGACTACTAATACAAACACACATACACCGAGTAAAAACATTTCATGCATTTGATAGAAAAAAATCAAAACAGGAGCCTTGGCATGTAGCGGATATTTATACATAGCATGCATTACGTATTTACTTATTATATATACACGGTGTCAGGAAATTACGTTTTATTTATGAAACATTTCCACTAATAATTTTCTAATTAACAATGAGCGTCTGTTAGAATTCCGAAGGTTACAACGATGTCCGTGATAACATATCTCAAAATCATTGAGATCGCAAGATGGTCCCTTTAATTACATAATTTCTGAAACTTCTTTTGTTGATAACTTCGTAACAAATAACACGTGACGGAAGTGAAACTTTTTTGAGCGTAATTTAAGATGATGACCTTGATAACGTATGTCAAGCTCATTGGAGGTGCGGTAATGTATATGTTTATATTAATTCAGATAAAATGAACCGGAAAAATCGAATAGAAAGAATGTTAGAAACTACTTAATTCTTACCTGGCGAGTTAACTTCTTACTTAGTCATTTAATCTAAAAATGTTTGTGAGCGTGTAGAGAAACTTTATTATTATTTTTTTTTTTTTTTTCGTATTTGCAGGATATGCGAAAGACAAAGAGACGTCGATAGGCACAACGATAGAGGCGAGGATGACGATGAGGATGAGAATCCATTGGGAAGGTGGCCTCATGCCCTCAGCCCGGCGCTCGCCTGTCTCGGCTGTACTCTGGGACTTTTTAATATCAGTAGATTCGCCATTCTTAGTATACAGTTTGGAGGTGAGTACGTCATTCGATTATGATTGACTGTGTTGGTATCGTAAAAATGTCCCGAATAATTGATGTCGCAAAAGTTTCGCAGAGACTCTATTGAAGTTCCATGAAATTTTTTCTCTTACAATATGCACGTCATTGCACGATGTACTCGGTGAGATAAAATGACAAATACGTGAAACTAATTTTACTTTGCCGAAGTCGGGCCTCGTCGATAATTTAGACACGCGAAATTGATCTGTTTATTTATGACCGCGGAAATGCGCCACGATATGTCGCATTGATGTCTCGTTAAATTCTTTTCATGTATCTTCCGCACTGGGAAAATTGAACTTACCGAAATTACGTACTTTTGACATTTAATTTGGCAAAATAATCGATTTTTCTTCTGACAAATGCGTAGCGTAACTACGAACGTATGTTCTCTTAAGATTAATAGCCGATAATTATCGCTCGTTGATAATAATTCATACCGTGACGCGCTCTCCGTAAAACCAATAATTAGTCCCGAGGCTGCTCCCGAAGGTAATGATTGATTTTTACCGAGGAAACGGTTGATTAGCCACGTCCACTATGTAATCGGTATTCATCAACAACTGCAAGACAATTGCGAATATTTTCTTCGTCGCGACTAATTCTGTTTATTCTGTTCTTTTTTTTCATTATTTATTCATTAACGGAATAACCCATTTTATACAAATTAAAAGAAAATAACAGAAAAGATACGCAAACACACCGAAAGCAAGAAAATAATAAATATATAGAGTGTGTGCAAAAACTTAAAAACCAGGCATAATATTAAATACAATAAGACATTGATTTCGGCAGTGGTTACGCTAGGACGCTTAAAATCGGCTGAAAATTTGGAAAAAGTGACTGCAAGGTGCGGCGAAACGCAAAGTTGCATATTTCGATTATTGGATCACCATGCGAAATTTTTCTGCGAGTTTTACTTCATTTTACTTCACTTGTTTGTTTTTTATATGCCACTTTGTGTTGTTTCATTTTACTTTACACTTATGACATCTTCTACCTTACAGCAAACTTCATTGTACAGTTCCTGATTTTATCTCTCATACTGGGCATCCCGTTATTAACGTTGCACGTGTGCCTCGGACAAAGACTGGCGGCTGGTTCTGTGGATATGTGGAGGATTTCGCCGCTTTTTCAAGGTGTCGGAATAGCCCTGCTCACCGCGCAGGCTTTCATCGGTATCTACAGTATAGTCGGTGTATCGTGGATGTTTGTGTACTTCAGGTACGTTCCGATATTTACTTCGAAATACATTTTCAATTATGTGGAATTATACGTGTAACTAAATTGTAGTTTAGAGGATGAATCGAGTCATGAAGAGATAGAGTAATCAAAAGGAGAGGAATTATAACGATTAAATATAGAAATAACATCTTTCCGGCGATTAAGGGTGAAATTTTCTTCGATTTATCTAATAAATTTTGTCCGAAAACCAAATTGATTTTTCTCTTTAAAACAGCGGAGGCTTGTATACAACAAAGTTATCCGTGATTTAACCGATCGGCGAAACAAATGACGAAATAGACTTGACGCAAACATAGATTGGCTTAAAGAAATAAAATATCGAATTGATATACATTCACGTTTATAAATTTCCGTCAACCCGTTTCTAATTTCGGCCCTCCTGATATCTACCCGAGCGTCCAACTTTATCATTTGTACGCGTCGGAATTGTAACATCATGCCGTGTTGACCAAGTAGAACGAAACGCGTGGTTGCATTGATTGCAGAGATTCGTTCATAACGAAGCAGGATAAGTATCGATGGGCGGAGCCGTTTCTTCTCTATCGGGACGACAACCGTCCCGCGCACAACACTACCGCGTCGTACAAATTGCACGAAACCGTTCCGGATTACTTCAGCGGCGCCGTGTTGCAGAGGCATCATTTGAACGATGTCGATCCGGGCGTGGTTACGCTGAAGTTCCAGGTGGCCTTCAATTTGGCCGTCGTATGGATGATCGTGTTCGTTTCACTGAGCAAAGGTAAAGAGAAATGTAAAAAAATGCTTCTCCTCGAATAAGTGTCAGCGAAATTTCCCAACATTGACGTCGGATATTGTCAGTAACGTTCTAATTTTTTTCTAAAACATTTCCAACATTCTTCCAGATTTATAAATTTAAAATACCAAAGAATTTAATGAAACCAAACATATGTAGGTGATCAAGTCTTGAGATTTGCATTGGTGAACGCTTTTATCGCAAAATGCGACTGATGTGAAGTGATATGAGACATCCGTAAATTCGTCGGAGAACGCGAGGGTTGCGCATTTATTGTTCATTCCTCCAGGCCTGAGGTCCTACGGGAAAGTGGTGTACGTGTTCACACTGGTGCCCGTGGTTGGCACGTTGGTCCTCTGCGCGAAGCTTCTGGGGCTGAACGCGACCGGCTCGATACAGCACCAGCTCTTTCCCGCCACCGTCTGGAGCGAGTTCTTCATCAACGGGAAATCGTGGGTGGCCGCCTCGAACGAGGTTTTCCTCACGTGGGGTTTACTCGGTGCGGCGGCTATGCAGGTATACATCTCGTTTCGCCGTCGGCCGGTCGACGACTCCTCACTTGAGATCGTTATTTCGTCTCTTTGCCGGTTCTATCACGGATCTTTCATGATATCGTAGAACTTCGAACGCGGCTCATCGGGATGTACCCATTCCTCGTTTCAGATAGCGGCTCATAACAAGCACAAGCACCTCCTGCAGCGAGACACGAGCCTCGTGGTGGTCCTCACCTTCGCCGTTCTCCTCCTCGCGGCCTTTCTCGCGAACACATGCGTGCAGATCCTCAGACATCACGGCTACATCTACACCACCAGCTCGTTCGGTAAGCCCGTGTATCGTTCGCCCGGAGCGATCGAATCAACCGGACGTGCATTCGTGATCATTCCCGGAGACGAATTTTCAGAGAGGATATCAGGGTATACGTTTATGAGACTCGCCAATCAACCGACACCGCCGGGATACGGCAGTACGCCGGAGAGATTCATGTCCCACGCGTCCTTCCTCCTCGGGCAACGCGTGATCCGGCCTAACGCCGACACGAGCGTCGAGTCGGGATACCAAGTATTGAGACTGTGCACTGAACTGGTGCCTGCGACCTTGGCGTTGCTGGGCACCGAACAGGTGTCGCCATTCTGGGCGGTACTGTTTTACTTCATCATTATCTTATTTGGAATCGCACAGCAGGTACGACACTTTCTCATTAGGCGGGTGAGGCACCATAAATAAAGGTCCATTCCACAATGTCCGTGGGGGCTTGAACAGGAACGGTTGACTCACCGGTTCGAGACGACCTTAAATCTTTGTCCTAAGTTGCGCACAATGACTGTCATGGGTCTGGAGTCTTCGACCTAAAAAGCTGTTCTCTTTGATGACGTTGTATAATAAGAAATCTAAAGAAATGATAATACAGTTGAAGATTCAGGTCGTAGAACATTGTCTTCAAGTGACAAGTCAGCCGTTCTATTGAGGCTCTAAAAGTATGGCTGTGAGTTTTTGAGTTGTTTCATTTCAGTACAATAAACGCGGCCTACAACTGGGCGGCAGAAGTATGTTTATAAGAAGTAAGAGTAAGAAATTAACCGATCGTGGTCGATTATTCTCCTTACATTCGAGCATGATTGGTCGATTTCTTATTCTTACGAACATACCGCCTATTATAGACCAATGTGAGTACATTCACGAAGCGAGTATGAATGATTTTCATTTTCCTTACGATCTTATGTTGTCACCTACCACACTGGAACAGATCCCTGCGACATCTCGCAGACTTACAGACTCACAGCCGTGGTTCCACCTGGATTCGTCCTAGAATGTTTCGTTTCCGGTAACGCGTAACTGAGAATCGCTCAGCCTACATCAGTCAGTCGTTCATTCCGACGGATGAGCGCGCAACGAGGCGTGAAAATACTTAGGTATTCGCATCGTCTTTCCAGCTGGCGATCTGGCATTGCGTAATAACCGGCATAATGGCGATCAATACGAAGATGATGAAGCTCTGGGAGACGACCATTACGTTCTTCAGCTGCGCCTGTGCCTACATACTCGGATTGCCTATGGCCACGGAGGTAAATTTCCCCGTAGTTCTCCAAGTCGGGGATAATAAATCTCCCCGGATGGATTTATCGTCTTACTTATCTGCAGATATAAGCGAGCGCGAGTCCCTTGATTACGCGTTACACAAATATTAATTGAAGTTGCGCGCCGTGTACGAGCGTCGCGATTTAATTTGCGTCGCGGTGCGACGCGACACGTTGAATGTACGTCGCGCGTAAAAAATGTAACGTCGGATATACCCACGCAGTTACCTGCGATATTATCTCCGCGTCATCCCTCCCCCGCCTCTTCTTATCAGCCGGAGATCGCGTAATCTCCATTTACCCGAGGATTGTTATCGAGTTTTTCAACTTGGCGCGGTATCGTGCACGAGTCAGTGCCGCGCCAGTATCGTTGAACGCGGTTTTCCGCCTCGCCGAAACGAGGAAACATGAGCGAGCACGTTCACACGATAGTGCGCCGCAGCGTGTCCTGCTACTTCTGCAACGAGTTCCTGGAGGAGAGGCACCTGTCCGAGCACATGGCTCAGTGCTCGTCGGTTCTGGAGGAGTGTCCGAACAAGTGCGGCGTCTACGTGCCGCGCAGACACCTGGAGAGCCATCGGAAGTCGTGCGGCAGGAGGATGTCGAGGAAGTCGTGTCTCGAGGACTCGGTGTGGAAGGAGAAGGTGTTCTCGGTGCTGACGCTGCTGCGGCTGGCGATCGATTACGGGGAGAAGGAGCGGGCGCACCTGCGCGACGCTCTCTCGAGGAACTCGCACCTGCTGCACTCTCAGCAGGAGTCGCTCGCCGCGCTGCGCTCGGACGTTGGAATGGTGGTCGAGAAGACTCGCGCCGGCGTCGCCCTGCTCAACCAGAGGCTGGACGACCTGGAGATCATCACGGACGACGCGCAGCACCGCAGCAGCGCGAGCTTCCGGCAGATCTCCGAGCAGCTGAAGCTGTTCGAGCTGGCCGACGAGCGAAGCAGGCGGCAGGACGATCGGCTCGGAGAGTTGAGGGAGCTCAGGACCTTCGTCGCGAAAGAGGGCGTGCGCGTGGGAGACATGTGGCAGGAGCAGACCCAGCGTATCAACGATCTGAAGCTCGAGCTGGAGATGAGGTGCAGGGACTCGAAGGAGCTGACGGCCAAGCACGACGCTCTGTCGAGAAACGTGGACGATCTGCTGGAGGAGATCCGCAAGCAAGCCGAGAGCACAGCCAGGCAGAAGTCCGACCTGAAGGGCCTGAAATTCCAAATGAGGCAGAATCTCAAGTACATGGAGGAGCTGATCGCGGAGAGCAGCCCCGGAGCGGAGTTCCCCGAGGCGAATTCCTGCGCCTGCTCGGAAGAGAGGCTGTTCCCCGCCTCGACGAACGGTCGTCTCATATGGCGAGTCGACGGCTACAGGGAGAAGATGAACGCGGCCAAGGAGAAGAACAGCGCGATCCACAGTCCGGTGTTCCTCGACCGGGAGTACGGTTACACCCTGAGGATGGAGTTGTTCCTGAACGGCAAGGGCCAGTGGAAGGATCGTCACATTATCGGCTGTCTGCGCGTGGAAAGCGGCAAGTGGGATCCTCTGCTGGACTGGCCCTGCGTCCTCCGAGCGTCCGTGGTTCTGCGCGATCAGGAGAATCCCGCGAACGACCTGAGGAAAAGCGTGAAAACCGTCGGCCGGGACGACACGGACGATCCCGACAGGAAGTCCGACCTGTACATGTTCATTCCCCACACGACGCTCAGCCGGTATCCGGGCTACACGAAGAGCGACGTCATGTTTTTCGACGTACAAGTGCGAGATGTGAAGACCAGTGCCTCTACGGTGTCAGTGGTCCAATAATTTCACTCGCTTCTAATGATAACGTTAACCGGCGAGTCCGATAATGAAATAGAACAAATGGTAACAAATGATAATATATAACGTACGACGAAATACAAAGTCTACGATAACAATGAATTGTAATAATGAGCTCCGTTTCACTGATATATCATGGCAGTCGTTTGTATTAAACTGTCGGGTTTATCAAAATCATTATTCATAAATCTAATAATGTTATCATCAATAAGTAGTAATAATAATAACAACTAATTGTATAATTTTACTAGTTGTTTCTTTTCTCTCTCTCTCTCTCTCTCAGATATAACAGTTTTATAACTTCTTCTATAACTTGATGAATGTAACTCGAAATACCAACGGTTCCCGAACGGGACCGGGACTTTTCAGTGGAGGTCTAAATGTAAATAAAAAGAAAGAAAATATTACGCTCTACTTTCTCATGATGTATTTGTCGTGTGTTCGCAGCTGGGCATTTACGTCGTGTATTATCTCGATTACACTGTCGGCGGGGCATGGTGGATAGTCGTTTTATATTTGATACAAATCGCCGCGGTATTCGCGGTCCGCGGACGTCCGCACACCGGAGAGGCGGTCGTCGCTGAACTATTCCCACCGACAGGGCGATGCCTGAGATACTGGGCCGGACCTCTGTTATCTTTCACCTGGAACGTCATTCTCCCGGTGACTTTACTGGTGAGTAAAGCCGAGATGGCTTACGTCGACGTTCTGAAATCATCCTATCGCACGTGTTCCCGTCATCGTGTTGTTGTTCTCGCAGGTCCTCTCTATCACGATATTCAAGAGCAGCGGCTTCCGAGAACTCTACTCCTCCCGTCGTCTGCACAAAGATTACTGGGCGTTGTGGGCGAAGCAACTTGGCGCTGCGATTCAGCTGATACCGATAATGACGATATTAGCAGTGGGTATCATACAGACGTGTCGATACTTGAACAGAGAACCAGCCGACATATTCGACGTAAGTGTCAACCTCGTCGATACGACCGGCTATACTTCATCTTTTGCTTTCGGAGGCGATTCGACACGGTCGCGTAGAGGAGAAATGACCAGACCCCCTCAAGTAACTGTCTGGGCGGTCTTTGACTTCTTATTGGTCGGTTTAGCTCCTTATTTCGCCGAAAGTGGCAACGAACTGAGAACTGCCGAATAAAGCGATTCTTCTCTATGTGTAACTGAACGTTATCACAAGACGAGAGATGAAGGACAAAAAGATAATGGAGAAGAGTGTATTTTTAAGGAATTAGAAAGTCTACTTTTATCAATACTATTATCTATAATGAGAATGAATCGTGCATATGCATCCTCAGAAAAGTGTCTGAACTCGACATATCGAGACATCCCGGCAACCAACCGGAGCAGCACTTTTTTTTTAATCAAGAAGTCTAAGATGTCCAGTCTCCTGTTGAGGGGGTGACAAAATTAATGTTTGGATAGTTTTAGTAATGACGCCGGGGAGCGGCGATCCCGCGAATAATAAGAGCGCACGAAGGTAGACTGAGAAGCGATGCACATGGTTGTTGGTCATTTTGCCGATAGCGTTTGTACAACCCGTGTTGACGGGTCTCGACGATCGTTCAGCGCGGGGAAACACGAGACCTGTCGGTGCTTGCTTTGCGGAGGAACTAGTCCACCAAACGAGACTGCGCACGCGCAGTTTCGCCTCGTGTCGTTCTCGAAATCCCTCGGCCGTACGCGTGAACTTCGCAATCTACCGTCGTGAGGATTGCGGATTTAAGCGTATCTGAACGTTCCAAAAACATTCCCCGATATCTCTTCCCTAGATTGCCTGTGTCAACAGATTCTTATCTACTTGTCCACGTGTTATTAACACACACACGCACACACACGCTACAAATCCGTAACATATATCTTTCACGCTGTCTTTCTGTTCTTGCCGACGATAGAACGAACAGGTGGAGGTAACGGTAAATCACTGCGAACAATGTAACGGCGTAAGTTCACGTTAACTTCCCTTGCGTAAATCTCGCATGCATACGTAGTAGTTTGTCAAGTAACTCATTAAGAGTAGTCGTTTATCGCTAGTGTCGGTTGGCGGTAAAGATTAGCGCTAAAGGTTTCGTCATGTTTGCCGATCTGGAAGAGATATCTGGTTTCGAAGTGCTGATCATTCCTACAAGAGGTAGAAATAACGGCAGATTCACTGTTTTTTTAGCCGTCCAACGAGCCGTCTCATTGTCTCACCTTTCAACAAAATCAGTAACTTTCCAGTCGGTCAAAGTTCAGTGGGAAAAGTGACGAGTCCTTTTTCGAGCTAATAGGAATGTACGAAATAGAAAGGCGGCGAATAAATATGGAGTTTTCAAACGAGCGATTCGATCGTTGTCACAGAGGATCCAGCTGCTGTACCGGCCGCCGCTGGAGCCGGAGGACGCCCGGGACGCGCACACGCAGCTCGACACCGGCACCAGCCTGCACGGCAACGGGATCTTGCCGGCTGCGACGACGACGGAGATACCGTTCGAGGACCCGCCGCCCAAGTACACACCACCCCCTAGCTACACGACGGCGACCGGCGCGAGGATCGCGAAGATGCTGCGCCAGAGTTTCCGGCGCAGCGTGCGCAGGATCGCGAACGTCCTGGGCGAGACGAGCAGCGTGGTGACGGCGGCGAGGAGGCCGGCCTTGCAGCCGCCGCCGCCGGATTACGCGACCGTGCTGGTCGAGATGAACCAGCAGAGTGGCGGCAGCGACGGCGGGGCTGGGCCGCACGACGTCCACCTGACCGAGCCGCGGCCGGACGTTACCAACACCGGGAACTGCGGTAGCGACGCACCGCCGGCGGCGATGCTCGATTGGCGGCACCGGCCGAACACCATCGACCGCACCACCAGCAGGATCCCGATGGTGGAGAGACACGCGATCGAGCGCACCCACTCGACCCTCGAGCGCAGACCGCCGTACGCGGGCGCGCCCGGCTCGAACCTGCTGACCGCCGCCGACGTGGCGAGCCTGCTGCGCAGCAGCATCCGCAGGGGCGCTGTGCTGCGCACCACCCAGCACTCACTGCGGCGCAGCTTCTGCCACGAGGCGCCGCCCACCGCGGCGTCCGTCGAGAATCTAGTCGAGGCCGCCGCACCCATCGGCGAGGACTCCCTCGTCCTGACGAAGGACGCGTCTCTAGTCTCCGGCGATCGCCGCAACGACGACGGCAACGACGACGGAGGCGAGAAAAAGACTGCGGGCGAAATGGAGAACTCCGTTTCTGTGATATAGTAGACTGGCGTCACGATCGCATGGAACGTGTCGCCGCCACCAGGGTGTCGCGCGCCTCGACCTTATCAGTCGAATCGAATTCGCCGGTGGACCGCGGCGTAAGTCGGATTCCAAACTCGTCGTCTCCGTGTGCGGTGTCGGCCCGCAATAGCTATTTTCAAGCATCGGGAAATCGACCGATCACGATCGAATTATAGGAGAATAATCAATGGTGATTGGTTAATTTTTTACGCTTAAAATACGCTTATTGTGGATCGACACTGCGTCAATCAACGAGAAAAAAGAGAAGAAGGGGAGAGAATTTCGTCGACTCGGACTGTCTCCCCGGAGAGACTGACCGGATACCGGATGCGACCCGACAGCCTCCAGTGCTTTTGGTAACCCTCGAGATTAAGAGACCGATGTTTCTTCCCCCCCCCCCCTCCCGGGCCTGAGCGATTGTGTGTGCGCGCGACTGTTAAAGTTTCTTCTCTCTTCTCTTGTGTTCTTGCGATATTTATTTCTTGCTATATACATATATACATATATACATATATATATCTATATATATGTGTGTGTGTGTGTGTATAGATACATAAGTACAAGTTAATTTTTCTCGTGAACGGCCTAGAGAAAAATAAAATTTTGCGCAGCAGAGTCGGGCGAACTTTTCTGAATGCATCCCGAATATCCGGCGCTCTCCGTGCATTGGTTCGACGAAGTTGAACGTAACATAAATAAATGTCGATCTACAATTTTAAACTTTAAGCCTCAAGAAATTGGTCGATCACGGTCGAATGTGAAGAGAATGATTAACTGTGATTAGTCAATTTCTTAAGACTTAAAATACCAATTGTGAACCGACACCAACAAACAACGGATTCCTCGAGACGTGTTTGGTCTCGGTGACTGCGAATACGAATTTGAGTTTTATGTTCGCGATTTAATGTAATATTCTCTCCCCATCGGATGGATGGGAATCGGAGTAAGACGTAACTTGAAATAATAGATGTGTAAATAGACATGTTTTGCCCCTTTTGACAACTCAGAGAAGGAGAGGGAGAGAACTTATTGCTGTTGTTGTTGTTAACGAAGCGTGCAGTATTATTTAACGATCGCGAAAGATGTACGATGCCGTACAATCCCTTAACTTTACTTTTCTTCTAGTGAACACACACACACGCGCGCGAGCGCAAACACACACACACACACACACACACACACACCTGGAGGAAGCGACTGAAGGGGGCGAACTAAAACTTAGGGCGTTTAAGAAAGTACTTTCGTAAATTTAGTTCTTACGTCTTCGGCCGAAAACTTAAAAGTTAGGTTCCCTGAGTGTGTTCGAGAATATTTTAGTTGTAAGATGCTTGAAAACCAGTCTGTTCATGCACCGATTACGGTACTTTTATTCAAGATTACGCGGACAATATATTCGTACGTGTGTGTATAAAATGTAGCTCTATGTACTTGTCCCCCCTTGAGATTAGTCCATCTTGTAAATATATAAAGTGTTTTAATTAATTAAAGAGAGAGAGAGAAAGAAAGAGAGAGAGAGAGCGAGCGAGAGAGCATACATATACACCCAACGGCTCGGGAAAATCGATGTCTTTATATATATATATATATATATATTCGAAAAGTGTTTAGAGAATATCCCCTCAAAATTGAGGTAAGTATAGAGATAATAGAAAAAGATAGACTTTTTGTACTATACGACACCAGTGATGAAGGAAGAGCAAAGTTATGAGTTTTGTTTACAGCCTATCGAAGTGATTATTCGTTTCCACTAAGATCGTGACAAAAATATTTTGCCCATTAGTCGGGATATAAACTCCAAATCTCTCAGAGACGATGTTTGAAATTTAGCGGACATAGAAAAGATGGATCAAGTCAAAGAAAGATGTTACATATATTTCTTCTGAGAAATCAAAAAATCACAAAAAATGCAGTCTGCTCCCATAGAGAAGAGATCACAAAGTTATACAGTTTTAAACTTTGCTCTGTGCTCATTTCGCTAAATTTTGAGAAATATTCTTGAAACTACTTCTCAAAGATATAAGAAAAAAAAAATAGGAGATCGATCTTCATTCGTCTGTGTATATATGTGTGTGCGTGCGTGCCTTCGTTAAAGTACGTCGTACAAGTCGGATTGTCTATATTTTGCTAAGTTCGTTCGCCGCAGTAACTCTCATCCTATCTGTAATTCAAATGTGTATAATCCGTCCAATGTGTCGATATTTCTATATAATTTAATATCGATCAGCACTACGATCGCCGCAATAAATTAGATCGGTTCGCATAATATCTTCACGATTAGAAGCGACCGAACATTCCGTCGGTACCGCAGCAGACGAGAAGGATGTTGCGCATCGTTCGTGTTTGTGTAAACATGACCGTGTCTAAGCGTAAATATTCAAGATAATCTTTCGTAAACCGTAACAAGTGTAACCACCTATACCTGATATTATGGACCATAATAAAGTTTTTATGTTCTTGTAAACTTTCTGCCAATGTTCAATCGTTTTTCCAACTTCCCTGCGGCGCTCAAAGTGAAAGAATTACACATGACGTCAACTTAATTTTACATGAAGATTATAACAAACTATGCGTGTGCATTTAGAATTGTGCATTTTTCTGTTCATATATTCTAATGTTACACATTTAATGTATTGCTGGCTAATAATTTTTGCAGAAATTTAACGCAGACAAATATAAAAAAAAACATTAGAATCATCGGTGAAGCATTCGTGCTTTCGTTCCATTTTTACGACAAACTGCTTTTTCATATATTCTCACATTAAAAAGTTGCACAAGAAATTGTATCTACAGATGCAAAAAATCGTTCATCTCGGAACCGAACCTGTACTTCGGTTAGTTACCATATACGGAGTTCGTCTCGTTTCGTGTTTCTCCCATCGGGATTGTCGCTGACGATCGAACTCCGTAAGATAATTCTCTCTGGATGTCATGTGTCGTCATGCGACGTTTTATCAGCGAGCGCAATTTTTATGGAATGTCATGTACAATATACCCGAAATAATCGACGAGATTTCTACAATGCGTATATACACATGTCTGTAATTCGATCATACCGATTTTCTTAACGTATCCCAAAAATATGCGTGTCGTCGCACTGTGAGGTATTTTTGCGACTTCGCGGGACCAAGATGCCAGAACGGATCGAAATTGGTATGTTAATTCTGTCATTCTCGCAGCACATATTCGCGTTTACAATTGCGCAAGTTCGCAACGCTTGTATTACATATATTTACACATCGTGCCTGACATAACCTAAAAGCTGGAATAATAGAATGATGGAAACGTTAGATCTTGAACGAAAACAGAAGACGGGATTGAGCGACACGAACGGACGGAATAATAGCCGTAGAAAATTAAGTAAAAATCGCAATTAACGAGCGAAAAATATTCTTCAGGTATTATACCGAACAACCTGAGACACGAAGAGACGATAGTTCAAATATCGGAAGCTCTGGATAATCTGGGCGATGCTGTCTCATATATATTTGATTGTATCGACAGGAGGCTGTCGGAGAATACGCAGAGGTAAAGAAATTCACCAGCTCTTTGGTTCTCAACGCAATCCTTACATTTATCATCTTGACGATACAAAGCTTACTGTTTGTTCGTATACACATATCTAACGATAATAATCTAACATAATGAAATGGATGCATGGAACATGTATTTTAGATTGAGCAACATCAAGGAGAGAGCTAGGAAACTGGAGGGCAGATTGCATTATCTGCAAACCAACTTGAACCTGAAAGCGGTGAAGATGTACTCAGCTGCCAAGTATCCAGCTAACTGTACTTACAAGGAGTACCGAGTGACGATACCGCCGCAGTACAAGCGCGCTGTTATTGTACCAAGCATTTACAAGTGTTCCGTGCCTATAAAAGATATCCCCGAGTCGTATTTATCTTCCAACTGTAAGACGGAAGGCGGCCAGTACACCGCAAATATCAATCTTCAAGAGAAACTGCAATTCTACCACGTACGATCGAAGGCCAGCAAAAAAAGCAGCGGTCTCGAGGATGACGGGGAACCGTTCCCGCCGCAATTATCCTCAGTTAGTGCCCTCCTGTTGTTCGACAGCACGGACAGCCCGTATGAAAAAACCTCGGTGAGATCATCGCGCCAATCTAACGACAAGCAGCAAATTGAGGACGCGCCGGACTCGATTGTACAACCGTGGCTTTCATCGGAAATGGACTCGTCTTCCAACTATCTGTACACACCGACTCTCGGAGAGGTGAGAATTCCCGTGCAACATATCCCCGTTTAACGCGCGTCATATTTTTTAACGACCCAGTCGGACTCTATGTTAATTAACATTTGGACCGCCCTATCATCCACACACGGTTTCGACGACCTTCGGTAATTGAAGGGGGAATAATTTTATGAACTATTCGTACATGATATATTGGATGAAAACAATGTCATTTCTACGATATATGGTAATGTGGAGGGGACTAAAGTCAACATTATATATTTATTACAAAATGATCAGACCTACGTGGATCTTTTGTGATAATTTGGCAAGCGATCCTTGCGTAATTCCTTATTATTACATCGGCATATTAAAAATACTAACATTAGATGACGTGTAACATATGTGTGGAGATTATTCGAAACGCACATCCGAGATTTATTCAGAAAGAAAGAAAATATCCGGAATCTTTCAGGTCCCTCAGATCAACGTGCCGCTGACACTCCCAGACCTGCCCGGCATCGTGGACGATGAGAAATTTGTGCTCGATCTGAACTCGCAGAGCCCGATCGCGCCGTCGTCCGCGGTGACGACGCCGACGGTGCGTCTGGATCTGCCGACGCCGATCAGCGACGAGAGGGACTCCCGCGGGAAGGTCGAGGACAACGCGCCGTGTTTGCCTGTTCTGACTGAAAACGTGCCTGCGGCCGTGACGTCGTCGCGGGAAACCGCGCCGCCACCGCCTCCTCCCCCCGCGCTGAATACCGCCGAGAGCAACGGGAAGAATGTTCGGCAAGTGATGGCACCACCGCCGCCGCCGCCTCCGCCGCCTCCACCGCCGCCGCCGCCGCCGCCGCCGCCGCCGGCGGCGGAACCGTCGGGCGACAACCCGGAGAAGAAGGAGAAAGCCCGGCCGGCGGCGAGGAACGTCACGGACGACCGTTCGAATTTGATGGCGGCGATACGAAACGCCGGCGGAATAGGCCGAGCGAAGCTGAGGCCTACCGCGCCGGACGAGAAGAAGCGCGACCGATGGTCCTCGGCATCCGTCGGCGGGGATCTGATGGCGGACCTGCATGCGAAACTGGCGCTGAGGCGCAAAGGTATCGCCGGCTCTACGGTAGACGCCCTGGAGAGAATGTCGAGTCTGATACCGCCCCCGCCGAAGCCAAACGAGGCGTCCGCGTCGGACCGGAACTCCGCCACCAGCGAGTACGACTCTCAACCCGACACGGACGACTGGGAAGAGTGATCGTTGCTGGCGCGGCGACCGGTCCAGCGGCGTACTGGCGAAAAGTGGTCGTAACGTCGGGGAGGAACCGCGGCGGCTTAAAGCCAGTCCGGTGGTTGCGCTCGCACGAAGACTCAGGGGAACTCCTACTCAATTCAGGTTCCATAAAATGGGAGATAATATCGTGAAAATATGCAGATCTATATATGTATATATGTATATGTTTATATATATATATATATATATATATATATGAATAACCTACTTTTTATTAAAAAATATATATAATTATAAATTTCATGCATGTGGCTGCTGATCGCACGACTCTATCTTATTCTTATATATATATTGTACATATACAAAAGTCACAAAACGTATAATTCTTGATTTTCATATTTATTTCATCGTACATTGATTTTCCGATATTGTTGTAATTACTTCATACACCGTGTACAGACAGAATAACACTATGTATAATTATATGTATAATTATACTCTTATATATATATATACATTATATAATTTAAACGTGATAGATTTGTTAGAAAATCAAGTAAAAAAATAAAAAATATATATTTTGTGCATCATATTTTCTGATTTCGCGACAATTCAATCGATCGAGATATAATTTAAATAATCGGCACGCAGTCGGTCACACAAGGAGATAGCTTCTTTAGAAAATAAATTTCCAAAACCGACTATACACTGATTATTTAAACAATTTCATCTGTACATGTTCCTATAAAAAATGTTTATGGTTTAATTACCGACATCTGTTTATTTTATATTTATATCCTACGATCTTCCTCCTGCAGTCTTGCGCATATAATGTATAACTACTTCCTCCATTATGGTTCTAATAGTACACATTTCTTAATATACAATATAATTTATAAAATATGAATATAGAATAAATGTATGTATAT
>NW_014554529.1:404557-447408 GCF_001313825.1 Dinoponera quadriceps | reverse complement strand
TTCAAACTATATAACGTGTTTATTCGGTATAAAAGTTTATATACGCATATATGTATATATATATATATATATATATATATATATATATATTCCATATAATCATATAGAATATATAATCTTTGAGGTTTTATCTTTTAGGAATATTATTGTTATCACGTTCTGATATGATATGTTTATATATGGAGGAATTTTATATATATATACATATTCAAATCTTTATCAAATACTCTGTAAAACAAATACGATATCATGAATATTATATCTATCTATCTATCTATCTATCTATCTATCTATCATGAATATCTATTCCCTGATGACATACTTTCATTTTTATTTCTTTGTTAAACAATTCTATACGATAGAATTGTGAAATATTGCACTTTAAACATATAAACATATAAATCTTTTTTCTAAACATAACAAGATTCTCTTCATAACTATCATTTCTCTATTTTCTAATATACCTTGCGATCATACGTCGCTCCTTTGAGCTGCATTCGCCATTATTTTGAGGTAAAAACAAATTCAGGCGATTTACTTCTGCCATGATGAAAAATTAGTCATTCCGCATTCGTGGAATACAAATGGCAGAGCAAAATGTAATTTAAACGTGACAGATTTGTCAGAAAAAAAACAAGTAAAAAATATAAATATTTTGTGCATCAAAATATTTTCTAATTCCGCGACAATTCAATCGATCGAGATATAATTTAAATAATTGGCAGGCAGTCGGTTATACAAGGAGGTAGCTTTTGTAGAAACAACGTACATAATACAACAAGGCGTTTTCATACATATTCTATGGCAGCATCATGCAAGATTTCAACATATATATATATATATGGCAATTATAAACCTGGTACGACCCAGTTCAAGAATTTCATCGCAACTTCGAAGCCCATGAAACAAGCTGCATTCGCAGGAAAGGCTCGTAACATTACCGGCACGACACCTTTGTAAAGCGCTGTAGGTCCCTCGTTTTTCATCAGTTCGACAAATACTTCGCGTACCCCTCTTTTGTACGTGCCTTCTGGCGCTGTAATATGCAATAGGTGTCACAATATGCGACAGGTATTGTATAAAGAATGTCACCGATATGTATTTTTTCATATTAACCCCTTGACTGTTGATGCCGTGAATTCTCGTCATTTTGGACTTTGCGTTTCCTACCGCGAAAAAGCATTTTCTCGTCATGAAATATTTTGTTATATTAGAGCCCCTAAGTGATTTTATCAATGAAGCAAAGTGCAATTAGAAATTTTTGGGTGTGCGGAACACGGTTTTTGAGTCGTATCTGCAAAATGTTGCTTCAGAAAAAAAGATATGGCTACCGCAAAATAAGAATTTGTCGAATTTTCAAGTATTCTCGCCATGCGATATTTTGTTATATTCAAGTTTTACGATAAATTAAATATAATATTTAGACAGTTAAGAGAACTCCGATATTTACTGCAAACTAACATCAAATTTCAATTGAAATTTTTCTATATTAGCTGCCATTTTGGGCTTGTGACAACATTTTTCTTGACTTGAAATTCGTCGATAGCATCAAAACCCCCTTTATAAGTTTTCATTGATTTTCAAGAACCTCTTGTTTTTGTTATTTCAGGACCAGTCGGGGAAAATAATGGCAGTGAAGAGGTTGATCAACAACGGTTTCGGCAAGTCGCATTGTATAAGATCTCAGGGAAAGAGGGGAAAAAAAAAGAGGCTTTCTCGCTGTTACATCGAAGTTGGTACCTACCGGTTTGCAGACGACTTTTCAAGATATCAGGTGGCATTCCCACCAGCCAGTTCGCGATACCTGCGAAACCGCCAGCTGCTATAGTAGCCAGTAGACTAAGCTTCCCTCCCTCGGGAGTGAATTGTTCCTTCAGATATTCGTACGTCATGAAATACATGCCGCTGGCTGGAATATCTGGAAAGTATTTGAGGAGACGGTGAATTGGTAATCGCACGAGTATTCTTACGCAGGCCGACGCATAAACATTATGTACAATTAATAATAGCGAGTAGAGCGTGTGGGCCGACAGATAGGAAGCATCCTGTCTGATAAGAAGCATCAAGGCACATAGATAACAGTTAACAAAATCCAGTTTCCTTCAGGCCAGCGTGCCGTTACTCCGCTCCTCGAGTAGCGGTAGTGCTCTGTTTTCGAAATCATAGTTCGAATAGTGAGACAACATGACGACACCTGTTCTCTTATTTCTCGTCGCTTTGCTTTTGGTACATACAACAACTTTCATATCTTATCGCATCGCCCGCTAATTTCGATCCCCGTTCGATTCTCCTCCGAATCATTGCATGCCAATATTTTTTACGCGTATCGATACACGTGGTGGGCGATTATTCAACTTAGATCGCTCCGTGAGACGAGCGGGCGAATTATGATATCGAAGTAAAATGAAAAGAATAATTATTATTCATCGATTTGCGAAAACAAGTTTGAACGCTAAAACAACGTTTGAACGCTATGCACGACGTGTGTCCTGTCGCCAATAAGATTGACCCGCGTTATGTTCAGGATCGGTCTGCAGGACAGATTATCGATATCGGTGGTGTGTGGGAGATACGATGTCCGCAAGGGTGTACTTGCGAGATCCAAAAGTTCTCCTATCTGCCTCTACACCAGTGGACTGATACTTATAGAGATAAAGATCAGGTATGAACGAGTCGGGTGTGTTATTTCTGACACGCATTGCGTCTCTTATCAATCACGTTTCCATCGTGACAGGATCCATCCTTCGACGATCATGACGGCTTCAACGACGCGAATGACGATGACCATCCTATGGCTCACGAATTACTCAAAATTGCCACGTGCGTAATTGTCGAAGATCCCAAGGAACTTTTGGATAGGCTCCCTTCGGACATACAGGTCGCATATCGAGCACATACGTGAATTCTTATGTTTACTTTTGATACGTGTACGATATGTACACGTATGAACACGAAGGCTTAAGTAAGTGTAAATCAAGGCCAATAGCGAGCTGGCAAACTGACTTCCTTATTCTACGGCGTAAAATGTTGGTCGAGTAACATTCCTGTCTTTGTTTTGTAAGCCGAGGAAAATGTTCCAAGTTGAAACTTTCAATCCAATACTCGCGTCCTCTCTCTCTAGCTAAAATACAGATAATAATTAATAACAAGGGACAGGTTGGAGCAAAATCGCAACTGGAAGATCGGCGATCTCGAAACGAAAGAATCGATATTTATATTGACAAAAAATTGAGAAAATCTTTGCCGGTTAAATCGACAAATCCTTCTTTTGTAATAATAAGAGTGATTAAAGATGTGACCCATAACTCGAAATAATGAAAAAATAACGAAAGAATTATAAATTTATCTACATTGCGTTTAAAAGCGACACCAAAAGTTTGACAGTAAAATTCAGAACTTGAATAAAAAATTATTCCACTTGTAAAGTGAAATCAGTTTGATAAAAATTTGCTGAAACTCGCACTAATATACAGTGAAATATTTAACTCATTGCTCGTGCAATTAGGAAAAGAGTAACCATTTCAGAGCTGAGATATTTGTAACTAAAGTTGATACTTTTTAAACGTGTTCCTTGAGGTCAGTATGTTACTTTTTAGTTTCTATTTTTAATATCTTCTAAACAAAGAATGAGATTTTTTTTTGAAAATCTATTATGATATTAAAAACTAATATGCAGACACAAGTTTCAGAATTATTGACCGTATTGTTTTGAATATACAATAATGTAAAATTCATAACTCATAGTAATACTCGAAATATATATATATATATATATATATATATATATATATTTTTTTGTACTTTTGTATTGAGTATATGTGTCTATCTTAACTTCGTTTCAAATTGACATTTGTTATTTAGGTAGCGAAATAAATGTATAGGAAAGTAAGTTTGCTCAATAAATACCATAAGCGGCCTCTTCGATGCGTCACTGAAAATACGGTACTAACAACAGCAACACCTTTAAGTGGCATCTCGAGCCGAGACATTCTCAAGCCGTCGTTCTGTCGCGTTCCCATGCGAAGCGGAATAAGACATGATTTGCACTTATTTAGATCTCTCCGAAAACGAGCCAATCTATTCGTTACTTCCCCGCTTCTCTCCTTTCAGATTCTCACGTTACTTGAGTCCGGTAATGGGGAAGTTGACATCCCTCTGCGAGCTACGACGTTTCAACGCTTTACAGACTTGATATCACTGGACATTCAAGGGATAGATTACAGCGATCCGTCCGTAAAAGAGGCGAATAATCAGACGAGAAGGGAGAAGGGCGGGATTCGCCTCTCGCCCGACACCATGTTCCCTCTCGGGCTGACTTTGCTCTACTTGAATTTGGAGCGAGTTAAGCTGACGAGCCTGGACATGCCCAACAAGAACAAGGCGAATTTAGTGATCAAGCCGGTGAACGCGTACAAAAGCGAGACGGTGGAGGACGATCGAGTGCCTGCGAGCAATGCCAGCCAACCGAAGGGGCACAGGTTGATATTCCTGAGCCAGCAAAACAGCGGGGAGAGCGAAGACAAGGAGATACTGCCTTACGATCTCTACAAGCAGGAACTGGAGGGCTACCGGGATAACGTCGAGCTGTTCGCCGCTCTCGGCGCGCTGACGCACTTGAGAGTGTACGACTGCGCCCTGACGGACTTGTCCTGGCACATGTTCGACGGTCTCAACAGCCTGCTTTACCTCTCGCTCGAGAGGAACAGTCTGAAGTTCATTCCTGAATTCTGCTTTTACGGCACGCCGAATCTGAGGTCGCTGTCGCTCGCGGGTAACGAGCTGCTCACGCTGAAGAGCGTGGACTTGGCGGGGCTGCTGGTGTTGGAGCATCTCGACCTGCGGCAGAATAATCTGACGTTTCTGTCGGAGCTGTCGTTCCCACCGTTTCCGGCCCTCCTAACCGCCGATTTCACGGACAACCCTCTCGACTCCGTTTTCCCAAGGTTCCCCTCAAACAATCTCTCGCGTCCGAAGACGATCGCACGTTCGTACTAACGAAGACGCGTCTGTTCTTTCAGTACTTTCGAGATCATGAACACGACGGTGAAACTGTACCTCGGCGGCGAGGCATCGAGGCTGAAGCTGCAGAAGGACTCGTTGCTGGGCCTACGTCAAGCCGAAATATTGCATCTGTACAATCTCGAGATACCCGTTCTGGAGCGCTACATCTTGCACGGGATGCCGGCGCTGACGCATCTCAGGATGCGGGGAAACGTCACGAGCATCGACTTCGACGCGTTCGTCGATCTTACAAATCTGCTGGATCTGGATCTGAGCCGGTGCCACGTCCGAAGGATCTCCATGGACGCGTTCTACGGTCTGGAGAGAGTCCGAAGAATCGATCTGTCGGACAACGATCTGGAGTCCGTACCGCCCGGCTTGTTCACCGTTCAGCAGCAGAGGGAACTGCGGGAAATCCTGCTCACGAGAAACAAATTAACGTCACTGCCTCTCGACTTCTTCAGGAATCTCAGGTCACCGAGTAAACAGACGCAAGTGCAAAACTTGAGGCTGGACGGCAATCCTTGGGATTGCACGTGCACGATGACCAATTGGAACCCTCACCTGGTAATACTAATGTTTCATCCGAGTTATTTACTTGCGTGTGTGTGTGTGTGTGTGTGTGATATCGATGGTGACTTTGCGTTTCGATAGATAACTCGAATTATTAACAATTCTACACGACACAGGTCAACAGAAACAAGGAGACAGCCCCCCGATGTTCGACGCCAAAACGACTGCAGAATTGGGGGGTTTTCTATGCGTTACGCAAGGGTGGCTTACAGTGTGGTAACCTGAAGAAACGGTACCTCCGGAAGTCTCTGAAGACAAGGAACTATGAAGAGGACAACAATATCAGTTAGCTAGTTTCTCTTTCAATTGTACGTATACATCAACGAGACACAAAGAGAGATATATATTGAAAATTCTTATAAACTATGCCGCACACAATTTCTAGAGAAATGTACTTTACATGCCATTTTTTTCTAGGTAAGTAAAACTGCACGTATAGCAAATTTCTGTCGAAGTTATCTAAAACCTTTTCTCGAGAGCCTCATATAATTATTCGATAAATAATAACGCTGCGTGCCCGTAAATACGATAAACAAGCGAGACTACAAAATTATAGGCGTACCTCTTAATAACGTAGCGCAGGTGCCTTTGTATATACTTCGGATGCCTCCTTCTCGATACAATTGTCTCGCGCAATCCATAGGTCCCTTATACTTTGGTTTAGCGTCTGCGTGCTGTATTTGTAACAGACACTTAATACGTTCCCCAGGTGCCATTATAATAGTCGTAAATATTCCGCTGAAAGCACCGGCCCCAAATAATTGTACTGTTGTGAGCTTCTCGTCCGGAGTACTCTGTTGTAGTCTTTTCCCAACACCAAATCCAAAGAAACTTATCGCAAATATTGGCGCGACGCCACATAATGGTGCAGCCATACCTGAACAAGATATATAGATTCCAAGTATTATCATCAAAAATTAATCATTATTAGCAATTTTCTCTGTAAAATACGAGTTTCTACACTATAAACATAATACTGAAGACTTCGGTTAGTATCTCTCAGCAACTGCTTATAATGTTTGCTGACATCATCGGTTATGTAATACAAAAAGCCTATAATCTTATGAACGCTGTAAATTTGATCGTCCAATTTGCCTTTGTGAAACTTCTTATAAAATTATTGCTTATATAATAAATAATTGTATTTTATATATTTAATATTAATATGCAAAGCTTAATATATATAAAAATTTCTATTTGTAATATCTGATATAAATATATAAATACCCTTATATAAGCCGCGTATCCCTTCTTTGGAGATAGTTTTTTTGGCACAATCCCATGTACCAGAATATAAAGGCAGCTCATTTGGAGCTGACACAGGCATTGTCTGAAGTCGTACCTATATATAATGTCTTTTTTAACAAGTAGAATAGAATTTGACTATTATCAAAATATTAGAAAGTACTATCAAACACGAGCGATTATTTATCATTAATCCAATTTTTTACTTCTATTATATACATATACATGCATATATATATACATATATATATATTATTAACTGCATTCAATTTATTACAAGTGAAAAATGAATATTATGAAAAATAATATTTTCGTTAGAAATGAAATCTAGAATATATGTTTTACGAATCTTTTCGTAAGCAACAGCAGATTGTATTGCCGAAGCCAGCACAAAATAAAATAAGGAGAAATAAGGACGCAGAAAATTAGTCCAATCTGACTTAACAAGCTCAACAAGCAAACGATTTAAATGTAACCTCACTTTAATGGTGTCCAGAGGGTGACCCGCCAGGACGGTACATACTCCGCCGAATCCTCCGCTCAGAAAGTATTTCACTGGGCTTACGGTGTCCGACATGATGCGGCTGACTACGGATACTTGCTGATACTGAAGAAATAATCTTCACGATTGGGCCCTTAATTTGGTAAGCCAGGGGTCAAAGTACAGCCAGATTAGCCAGTCCCTTATATGGCGAGATCGTAAATTCCATTACTCGCGCGTAACAATTCTCTACTATATCTTACGTAATATATATTTGATTTTCCACGTATCCTTGTTTATATCGTAATGTCATTTCAATTTTTGCGATACAAATGAGAGAGTAATCATGAGATGAATATACACACGCGAGATGCACGAATGATTGTACAAACCTGACAGCGGAAGAACACAGGAATGACACAGAGAGCGGTTTTTCATGATTCCTCCTGTACGAAGCGCCACTGTTGGAACTCCGTAGCCGATGAGCACTGATATTATCGACCATTTTAATGCGCACTGTTTAAATGTCCTCAATGGCCGACACTTCGATGGCCAACATGGCGATGGGTGTACGGTGCTCTATGGGTGCAACGTCTCTAGTAGCGTATTTTTAGTACATGACAGCTGGCCGACACGTTGGCTCTTATGTTAATGTATAGTTTTGATACTATGAATAAGTTTGCTCACATGTAATTATTGATGTTCGACACGCTGACGTATGCATATCGTTGAGCCGGCTTCGCATTACTCCGACTTCTTTCGTTCAACAAAAGGTACCCCATATTTCGTTTATTTATCTTTCGCTGTTGTTAAGGTAAAAAATGGGACAGGCTAGTTCCGCGTTAACGAGGTAAACGATGAAATTTATGAATGGCACATTTTTAAGGTGAAACGTCTTGTCGTCGAGAACATTTCCGGGAGAACTTGTGATTAAAAAGAAAAGAAAAATTGAGAACAGACCCTTCTTATTTATGGACTGTTATCTCAGATCTCTGTTTTTCAGTTTTAGGTGTACAATTGGTAAAAGATGAGGATTGTACAGTTCAGAAGAAACCGTCTGTGTCACATACTGATCGGTGGTGTATCGCTGCTTCTAGCTTTGTATATTCTTCTCGACTTTTCTTCGGACAATCATATGAACAATATAAAAGAATACTGGGCACAAGGTCTTAGAAAGAAACAGGTAAAACATTGATCCGATAGCTGGTTATTGATCATTTTATTAGACACAGTTTCTCGTATTCTCAAATTTTGCACGTTCCGCTTCAATTTCTAATTTGTCGTACACAGGCCACAGTTTTCACAGAGGGTTTGGGAAATTTTGAGCCACGTGATGTATCGGTCAAGACCGGGCCTGGGGAAGGAGGCAAACCGCATAATTTAAGGGAAGATCAGCAGAACGATGTCCAGCAATCTGAATCTGATTACGGTATGAACATGGTGTGCTCCGATGAGATTTCGCTGTCGAGATCAATACCGGACACCAGACCGGCGGAGTAAGTCTCTCCCGTTGTGATTAACAGCGTGAATCCTCGGCCTTTAATCTTTGTTTTCTCTTGTGTGTAACGGCAGATGTAAACATTGGAACTATCCAGAGGAATTGCCTCGCACCAGTGTCATTATAGTGTTTCACAACGAGGGTTGGTCCGTTTTACTACGAACTATCCACAGTGTCGTGAACCGTACTCCGTCGAAGTTCTTGGAGGAAGTCCTTCTCGTTGATGATTTCTCCGACAAAGGTACACTCGGGATGAAATCCGACGATCGGACGACTCTCCGCTTCACTTGTCCTCGACGCAATTCGAACGTTTTTGTCGTCGAAATCTTGCTAAACACAAACTACAAATCACTGTGATTTGTTCGCAGACAATTTAAAAGGCGACTTAGACTCCTATATCGAGCAGTGGGGAGGTAAAGTTCGATTATTGAGAAACTACGAGAGGCAAGGCTTGATACGAACGCGTTCCCGAGGAGCGCGTGAGGCTAAGGGCGAAGTGATAGTATTTTTAGACGCCCATTGCGAGGTCAATGTGAATTGGTTGCCTCCTCTTTTAGCGCCGATTGCTGAAAATAGGTAATACAATAAAACATTACCGGTGAAAACCGGTGGTACGGCATGATGCGTTGTATCTCACCGTATCGATATGTTGAAGGATTGAAGTATGATTAAAGTGTGGAGCACAACGATAGGGTCCGAAATTTGTTCCGACGCAAGTCATCATAAATGACCTCTTAATCTAACACTGCCCTTTTCAGAAATGTAATGACAGTTCCTGTGATAGACGGCATCGATCATAAGACTTTTGAGTATCGTCCTGTATACCTAGAAGGTCATTTGTACAGAGGAATCTTCGAATGGGGCATGTTGTACAAAGAGAACGAACTACCCAGGCGTGAATCGAAGACACGCTCGCACGACAGCATGCCATACAGGTGCGACTTCTGCCTTGGACTTTGTACAGCTTTATCATCGTTCAACCCGACTCCGCTGATCCATCGTTGCTGACCTCATTTCTCACATTTACAGATCACCCACACACGCCGGCGGCTTATTCGCGATCAATCGACAATACTTTTTATCTCTGGGCGGCTACGACGAAGGACTGCTCGTCTGGGGCGGCGAAAACTTCGAACTGTCGTTCAAGATATGGCAGTGCGGCGGCAGCATCCTGTGGGTGCCGTGCTCCCACGTCGGCCACGTTTATCGGGGTTTCATGCCTTACACGTTCGGTAAACTCGCTCAAAAGAAGAAAGGACCCTTAATAACTATCGTGAGTGCAGCACTCGGCTCTCTTTTTACACGGTGGATGCGTACCGTGCGAGAAGAAAACAATCGTGTTCAAGTAACGCAAACGGTACAAAAAGCAATTTAACGTATAGAATTGCGTTCACCGAGAATCTTTTATTCAATAAACGCATAAAAGAAAAGCTAATGTGTTGAGGAAAATGAGGAAAAAAAAGTATTAAAGAAAAGATCCACATTTCACGGAGAAAAAGAAACGTGTAACTGTGAATCGTGTAGAAAAATATCGCGTAAAAAGAGACCCAAGTGTATTATTTGAAGATACACGCAGTAAGTATATGTATGTTGTTTTTCGATACTAATTGCCCAGCGAATCTTCTTTTGCAGAACTACAAACGAGTTATAGAAACATGGTTCGACGAGAAACACAAGGAATTCTTTTACACTAGAGAACCCTTGGCCCGATTCCTCGATCACGGTGACATATCCGAGCAGCTGACTTTCAAAGAACGAAAGAAATGTAAGAGCTTCCAGTGGTATATGGATAACGTGGCGTACGATGTGCTGGACAAATTTCCGGAATTACCACCGAATATTCACTGGGGAGAGGTACGCTCGATTAAGTACGACTTGATTGAATAATCGATGTCTCCTCGAGTTTCGTTAATTAATCCATCTACGTTAACTGTATTTATTGATTTATTTTCTTACATTAAACATTAATATTCCTTCAGCTGCGAAATGTGGCAACTAAGTCGTGTTTAGATACCATGGGTCAGGCACCCCCGAGTCTTATGGCTACTTCCCACTGCCATGGTTTTGGAAACAATCAGGTAACCCGCGAATACTTATATTTTATATTATATGTATACACAGGTGAGTCATTTAATATGTCGCTTGAAAATAACTGAAAAAATATGTATCGAACGAAAAAATGACTCAAGCAAAAGTTGTTTGGTTTCGAGGGTAGAATAACATCTTGACCTTAAATTAGCCATAGATAGCGTTTTCCAAAGTTAACTTAATTTTTTTCTTAATTATGTCCCCTTCGAAATCAAACGACTTTTGTTTGAAACATTTTTCCGTTTGTTGAATATTTCTGAGTTATTTTCAAACGACGTATTAAATGATTCATCTGTGTGTACATATAATTTGTTCCATTCCATTTGTTAGATTATTTATCGTTTTTTGAATTATTTTATGACTCATTCTGTATTTGGAATAATATCATATTTAATACTATATATCATATTCAATTTTACATTTTTTGTGGTTAGCTTATGAGGCTGAATGCGAAGGGTCAATTGGGCGTTGGTGAAAGGTGCGTTGAAGCAGACGGCCAGGGTGTGAAGTACGCATTTTGCCGTCTGGGAACCGCGGACGGTCCATGGCAATATGACGAAGTAAGCTTTTATTCTTTCATAAGAGCTTCCAAAAAATCTTGTACAATTCTTATATTAACGTATTAATATTACTTACCTTCTCGTTTGCAGAAGACAAAAACTCTGTTGCATAGAGTACACAAGAAATGCATGGCACTTCATCCTCAAACACAACAACTATCTCTGATGCCGTGTGACATTAACAATACTTATCAGCAATGGAATTTCCATCAAATACATCCACGATGGTAATATGGACAAGGATTGTAAACCTCTCTTGGAACTTGTAAATTATTTGATTACTGACGTTTGTAAATTATTACTTCGCTATTATTATTTGTAAATTATTATCTGGCAAATTGCACACACGTATTTGCAAAGACTTAAACCTCTCTTGGAACTTGTAAATTATTTGATTATTGTCATTTATAAATTATTACTTCGCTATTGTTATTTGTAAATTATTATCTGGCTGTTGTTATTTGTAAATTATTATCTGGCAAATTGCACACACGTATTTGCAAATAATGTACAATTTATGTTTAGTAACGTACATTGCGAGTCAATTTGGTGTATGTGCACACATACACAAGATACATACACACATAACATAAAATACATCCACTTCAGAGATGGATTAAAAAAGAAGTTCATATAGATACATATTCGACTTGATTTTGTTTCAAGTTATGTTCCATTAATTTGTTTAATATAAGCTGAATTAAGTTTCTAATTCCGTTGGACTCTTTGCAACAAGCATCGACCTTTTTGACTGTTCTCTAAGCAATTTTTTATAACATTAGATATACATTATTTCGGTTCCAGGCTGCCATTTTTGAGCTTCGCCTGAGCTACAGTTTGTATCTAGTGTATATGTACTTAAGTAATTAACATTTTATTATGTTCTGAAAGCCTATTTTGAAGCGTAAGATTATATACTTTGAGCATTTCCTTTAAAGATGAACAGATTTATGCTGGTAACAAGGAGTGAGGGAGAAAGTTGTGAACTTTCTTTTTTATTACTTTCATTAGGTCCCGAATTCATCTATATAATGGGTTCTACATGTTGTAAAACACTCTGTTCACACACTTTCTGATGAATGTCTATATANTGACTATCATGCTGATTGCATTAAACAAATAGAGAACCCAATGAGATATTTTGAGTTTCTTAAAATGTACAGTCGTCGCTTTAGGCCATTTAGATTATACTATGTATAATCCGCGACAGAATTCTTCACTTGTGTTTTTCTCTGTTTTATGTAATGTGTAACGTTAGAAACACTTAAAAATTTATATATGTACATAAGTATACATACGCCTGCGAATGTAATGCCGATTTCTTAAACGTCTTATTATGATCAAAATCTTGCCTCGAATTCTGTCGTAAATTATAAATCCTCTAAAATAGACATAAAAGTGGCATAAAAGTAACGAAAACAAGCATTTATAATAGACAATGCAAAATGAAGTTTATAATTTAATATAATTCTTGAGGAGTATTTTCTCTCCCTCGCCTACTTTCTCTTTCTCGCTATTTCTAACAATTTAAAACTATACTCAATTATTCCAATGTAACTTCATCTTGTTTTAAACGTACTACTTCTACACTGTCTGATAAATGTAATGGAAAAAAAATTTTTTAAGACAATTACTTATGTATATATGATTATATATATAAGAAATATTTCGAAAGATATGTCCATTTTTGCTACTGCCAATATTTCTTCCTATAATATTTCTAGGATTGATCGCATTTTAAACTCTAACTTGACTGAGTGTGTTTAAAAAGAAATACATCTTTTCATTAATGCAACAATTGCTTGATTTCGTGAAAAAAAAGCATATTACGATGTGTTTTCATACACTTTATTTGAGAAGTAAGAGATTTGAAATTACAATGTAATATAAATTTGTGCGTAGAGAATATACATCTACATAGACATATTTTTGAGTGAGCTGTAACTTGTGTAGGACGTACTTTATGCGAGATAATTAAAAATTCTTACAAATTTGTAAATAAGATACATGTACATTTCAGAAAAATGAAGTACTTGGTCGAACGAGTTTTCCAGTTACTATTGGTGTGGTGTATATGCCTGATAAAGATTTTATATATCTTCGATTAACAGTCAAATTTAAGATTAATCTTACGAATGATGAAATATGATTATTAAATATTGTTAACATGAACATAAGTAGCACGATATACTCTCCGCCTCTCTCATATAATGAACATTCCATTTGCATAAGTTTTTCATGAAAAATAAACGGGATATTTGTTTGACTGAAGTCACCGCCGCTACATGTAGAATTTTATACTTTACACGTTTCTATTAAAATCATAAATCCTATTATTTTTACAATTACACTGGAATCTCTACCATTTGCGACTCGGACTTTCCAATCTCGCATACTTTTCAGAAAAATACTGTTCGCGTATTTACTGACCGACTGACTGACGTATCTCAACGAAGAAAATTTTGAGGTCCTAGTGTAGTTATAACGTTTAGAGATGTACTTAATCAACGACTCTCATTGTAATCAAATATAAAGTTACTAAGCAATTAGTAGAAAATTGTGCAGTTAATTTAAAAAAATAAATACAATACTCACACAAATAGAAGTAAATATCTATTTTATTATACAAAAGAGATGTACTTAATATGTAGTTATATACTTGGCCAGAGCTATTGTATAAGATTATATATATTTTCATTAAACTGTGAAGAGAATTATACGTATGTGTCATGCATTTTTTCTAGATAAATAAATATAGATATTCGCAGGATCTCCCAACAGTACACTACTTTTCCTACTAATAGCTGAAATTCCAAATAGATTTTGCTTCAAGACGAAATTTTACGAGAATATATGTAATTTAGTGTATACAATCTTTTTTATATCGAAATAAATGCAGATTAATAAACAGATTCACGCACTTTATTGTTTCTACTTAGTATTCGAAAAATATTACATCATGTAAAACATTTGTGAAGCATACAGAGCTGTAAATTACCGATGAATGGGCTTTTATTTTTAACAGAGTTAAACAAATGCGACGAACATGTGCATCGATCTGCAACAAAGAAACCATCCTGTAAGTACGGAGACGGAATGAACATTCACGCGTGCGCAAAGTACCACAAAATCGCGCTTACTGCATCATGCAAAACGTATGGAATCAATTTTACGTTGCGTCGCGAGACCTATTGATTCGTATTGACGATGTCGTCAATCTTCAGTATGCTGCAAACAGTTTCAGAAGCGAGTGTTATCGAACTGGTCGAGACCAGCAGCGGTTGAATCACGTTCTCCTCCAGTATGTTGGTAATGGCGCCCTTCCGTACGTTAATGCCAGCCGTCACTTCGCCTTGCGCGTGCCGATTGCGGAGCTCGGTCACCGTGGCTATGGGATTCAAGCCCGCGTTTTCAGCTAACGTCGACGGGATCACCTGAAAAAATACCGCCAGTTATCTCGAGCTATCATGCAGCAGCCTTCCGCGTTTGATCTGAGGCTTGCATCAAGTCCGAAAGTTCTGATATATTAACGTATTTGACACTAACTTCGAGAGCACTCGCGAACGCCTTGATGCAATACGCATCGACTCCAACCAAAGTGAGCGCATGATCCGCCAGCTTTAACGCCAATTCGATCTCAGGCGCTCCTCCACCAGCGATCAGCGCTCTCTGCTTCACCAGACACCGAATGACGCACAGAGCGTCGTGCAATGATCTTTCGGCTTCCTCCAAGACCAGCTTGTTGCTGCCACGCACGAGAACCGTCACGGTTTTCCCGTGGTTTTGGATCCCGGTCACCTGAAGGAGATGTGCCAAGCGCTCGGGTAATTTATAAAACGGACTCGATGTCTTTTATACGCACCTTGACGAATTTCGAGCTGCCCGTTTGGACCTCTTCGCAAAGTTCAGCGTTGACGAGGTTCTCCGGCACAAAGTGATCCAGCGAGGCGATCGGCCTGCAACCGAGCGTCTTGCACACGAAGGGGATGTCCTCGCGCTCGATATCCTTGACCACCATGACCTTGATCTTGTCTAAGAAATGTATCGCGAGATCGCTGACGGCGTCACGCAAAATGGACTTCTGCACGAGTAGGACGTTACAGCCGGTTTTCTTGATCTGTTTCACGATGTTCAGTATGTAGGCGCGTTCTTCTTTCAAGACACGGTCCATCGCCGAGTAATCAGACACGATCACGTTATGATCCATCTGAAGATTCCAAGAGTATCGATGTATCCGTGAGAAAGGTGCGAATGTGGGTACATGATTGTCCCGCAATACTCACGTCGGTCTTGGGCGGCGAGATGCAGAACTGTATCAAGCCGATCTTAGCTTTCTCGATACGTTTTGGGCCATTGACGTTGCAAGACTTCTGAGTAAATATCAATCCTTCTACTAACTCGGTATCCTCAACAGTACCGCCTATCTTTTTGATTACTTTAATATCCTACAGAGATAAGAGAGGGTAAAATATAACACGAATTCATATCAGGCACACAGAGATATATGTAAGAAGATTTCTCACATGTAAGTCAACTGTGTTTTCTTTCCCTTCTTCGGTAACTCTTAACACTGCATCCACAGCGAGTGGCGCGAGAATACTGGATTGCTGATGCACAACCTGAGGTAACGTTATAACAAATGTTGAATGACCGTGTAAATTCAGTAATTAAGTAACTTTAAACTGCGTAACGAAAGAAGCAGTATTATAAATATCGACGTGATCGCACTATATATATATATATATATATATATATAATTAATTAATTAATTAATGCATACTTTGGAATTAAGCGATGTCGCTGCTACTTTTACGAGAGACTCTTTGTCCGTTAGATCAACGGGTATGGACATAAGTTTCAGAATCGAAACTGCTTTCGCATCCGCTTTTTGAAACGCATCACTGATCAAGGTAGGGTGAATCCCCTTCTGTAACAAACGTTCCACTTGTTCCAAAAGCGCGCCAGCTATCACGACGACACTCGTGGTACCATCGCCAGCCTCTATATCCTGCGCCTTGGATAACTCGACAAGCTACATAAACATGAGACAATGTACATTATGTGAAATTCAATCAAACAAAAGGAATAAGGGACATTGACGTTTTACCATTTTAGCAGCGGGATGCACTACGTTCATTTCTTTCAGAATGGTCGCACCGTCATTTGTGATGGTAACTTCTCCGTTACTAGCCTGGATCTATTGTATTGTTACCAATTGATAATTATTGTAATAATTTTGTCCGATGAATTCGCTGTAAATAATGAGTGTAAAGCTTACCATTTTATCCATTCCCCTGGGTCCAAGACTGGTGCGTATCGCATCGCTAACAGCTATAAGGATATAACAATCCATGTATGATATATGTACAGGATAGGCTTGTTTTCTTCAACAATTTTACTTTTAAGTTTATATTACATATTTAGATTTAAAATTACAATATAATTATGTAGTTATAATTACAAGTATATATAATAATAACTACGCGATATATCATGATAAAACCAATGAGATATTATTTAACAACATATTGCCCTTCTTACATTAAGTAATAACTCCAATTATTATTTTTTCCTACTTTTCATGGAAATATGCAATAACGGTAAATTTCATCTGAATGAATAAACAATGGAATCTTCTACATTATTATCCTATATACTACATAGTTGTAAATTACATTGACACAAGAAATTGGAATGAGTGCAGCATAAAAATATCACAAAGAAATATATAGAAACATACAGGTTTGTATTCTGAATACTCTTTAATCAATAAAGATGCCTTAAATGTGGCTTTTCAGCCAATCAGGCTTCTTAAGCAATTTTTAAGGTATTTCTCTCGATAAAAGAAAGTTCAGAATACGGGCTGTAAAAATATATAGAATCTCACAAATTGCGTTTCAAATTGAACAGGTCAATTAATGAAATAATAATCGTGACGTATATAGTAATGAGGCCCCGAAATGATTTAAGAATGACTTGCGAACTTCGACCAAATCGTAAAGTAATTTCATAAGAAAAGCGTAGCACATCGTTCATTCGATGTATTTTATTTTCGTTTCTGAGCTCAGTTTAACAGAGCGTCGACGCACACGTGGAAAGAATAGCCGGTGCGCTTGCAGCGGACATCATTACTATATAAGGCAACTATGAGGTAACCTAAATCGCGAACACGCCATTCTCGCGTCCCGTCGCGATGAGGAGCTCGCGAACGTTCATCAACGTTCATACCTTTAGCGGCATTAATGTTGCTGCTGCGGATGTCGGTAGGTTTGCTCTTATCCTTGTAGGCCTGTCCATGCGCTCCACGGGTGTCGCCGTTCTCCATTGATTTCCTCAGCTTGGTCATGTTTCGACGATCGTCGTTCAACGATTTAACACAAGAAAAACGCAAAGTCTACTATCTGAATAGCGATCAGACACTTACGACCAATTGACTGTGACTGACTGCAACTCCCAAATGTCTTTCGCTGCTTTCAGCCTCCTCGCCGTACACGCAATTACAGCAAAAAGGTCCGTTCCAGTGTCGCCAATTGTTGGTGAGACTTTCCTACAAGATTCTCTGTAAAATCCCACGCGCAAATAATAAATTCCAATCAATTTTATTTTATACAGAGAATTGTTTTAAAGGAGGTATCATAAATCGATGTTATCGGACCATATGCAAACATTTTTTCATTAAGTACAATAATTTATTTTACCTCAGATATAATATTTTTATCTTATATATTGATATTTCATCGCATATATATTAATAATATTGAGCAATTATTATGGGACAATTAGCTGAATTAACGTGGCATAGCTAGTTGTCGCAACATTGCGTATTAAATTAGAAAAAATATATCATATTTGATATCTCACAGAAAATTTTGGAAATAAAAAAAAAATTAAAAACTTAGTCAATTAAAGACAAGGTGAAAAAATAAAAATGAATGATTTGAAAAAATGATAAAAATTAAGAAAGCAAAAGTTATTTCTAACTTTTGTTTAATCAACTAAAAAAGTTATTTTACACGTGAATCATAGTTGCGTTCCACATAACGATCGCAACGCCCAAATCACCCTTCGCGCTGTTCCACTTAACGCAGCATTCACTGCGTTCATGTTGTAACTAGTTTTATAACTAGTTGTAACTAGCTTTCTGACGTTCGCAACGCCCGCATTAATGTCGATCCACAATAGGTATTTTAAGCCTTAAACCTTAAGAAATTGATCAATCACAGTTAATTATTCTTCTCACATTCGACTGTGATGGGTCAATTTCTTAAAGCTTAAGGCTTAAAATACCTATTGTGGCCCAACACTGATAAGAAATCTAGATGCGACTCAAGCTATAATAGTTTGTGCTTATTTCAAGGTGACCTTGATTGTTTATGAAAAAATTTTTTTCATTATTTTTACTGCAAGTCGTTTATATAAAACAAATGAACATATTTACTTTCCAACTTTTTTTTTTAATTATCGGAAGCCCAAAAATCGTACCGACCGTTATTATATAAATTATTGTAGGAGGTATTTTTCAATTAATAAATTAACAAGAAATAAAATAAGAATTTATTTTGTGGAAACTTGTCCGATATAAAATTCACTTGTTTCTTCGCAGACAGAACGCATGTCTTTAGCAAGCTTAAGTTTCAGATCCTCAACTTGTATCTTAACTGCCTTTAAGGAACTGGTAAACTACGCTAAAGTCCTTGTTCGAGAATCCTTGCGCGATGACCGTCCGGTAAATTTGATGCGCCAGGGAGCCGAGAGGAATCGGAGTCTGCGTCCTCGTGGCAGCAGACTGCGCTAGTCCTAGATCTTTGGCCATTAAAGTCGTGTCGAAGCCACCCTGTGATTAAAAGTAAATCAATAATAACATTAATCGAAAATCGCAATGATTAAAAGACAGTGATTTTTTTCCTGCGAAATCAATCATTTTTTATAACATTTAAAGGAGACCTCACGAAATGGGAAACGCAGACATGAACTAAATTTTAATCATTTGTAAAAAGGACGAAGTTCCCTGACACACCTAAAATATTAGATTTGGATAAGTACGAACTATTATAGCTTGAGCCACATCTAGATTTCCTATCAGCGTCAGTTCACAATAGGTATTTTAAGCCTTAAAAAATTGACCAATCACAGGCAAATGTGAAGAGAATAATTAACTGTGATTGATCAATTTCTTACGGCTTAAAATACCTATTGTGGATCGATACTCATTGATCTCTTTATAAGTATAGTCTATCTAATAAGAGCGTGACATACTCTACATTATTTTATTAGTATCCCTGTAATTGAAATATTCAAAATCACTAGGCACTAGTAATCAAATTACTTAAATACAGTAATTGATTACTGACCAGTTAATAATACTTTTCTATAAGAGTTAGACAGACTGTAAATCGCAACAATCATCGATTTCGTAATTAGAAGATCTAGCATAATTTTTCCATTCCCGACTTTCTCGATTCACTTGCTTCTCTGTGAATCCAAATAAAGAAATTAAATCACGATAGTCCTGTGCTATTACCTCGTAGTTTTTTGAACTGGGAACATCAGGCAATATCCCCGGGACCGGATTGTAGAGGTCGGAGGACCAGCATCTACCCGAACTGGAATTCACAATGTCAGCTAATAACTTCGCGTCCAAGCCCAGTCTGGAAGATGAACATTTATTTTTAGCGCAGGTTCAGAGATAAAAAAAATTGAAGGTGACCTTCATGTGACTTTCAAAAGACTATCAAAGATCAAACCGATGTTACCATCTAATATCCCCCTCCAAACCATACAACTTTTGTCTAAGACATTTTTTCCATTGACGCATCGTTTTCAAAATGAATATTTGAGTGCTTTGAGTGAAGTTAAAATGAGACGCCCTTTATATATATATATATATTTCCCTCCAAAATCTTTTTCGGAATAAACAACGAAACTCTTTCCTCTTACTTTTGTCCAAGGTTGAACGCTTCGGCGGTGCCGATCATACTGATAGCCAATAGCATGTTGTTGCACAACTTGGCCGCTTGACCCATACCTACGTCGCCGCAATGCACTATCCTGGATCCCATAGCTTCAAGCAAGGGCTTCGCGGCTTCGAAGTCCATCTTCGCGCCACCCGTCATGAATGTCAAGGTGCCATCTTTAGCCGCATTTATACCTGTGGGTCATAGTGTACACATATTTATGTTATGTATACTTTTGATTTATAATCCTGATGGAAATATTATGATGAAAATTTTATCGAAATTCTCTCCTAATTGACCCCACTTCATTATCATTCCGTCAATATACGCAGTTTTCTATAAAATCCAGTAGATTTCAATGATATATTTCAACTTTTCTTATATCCAAGTATTGATATACCATGAATTTGATGAACAGTAGATAATAATGACTGAAAAATTATTAAAATATATAATAATACATATTTCAAAATAAATCATAATTTTCACGATGAAATTCAATGTAACGCTGTGAAATATAATGAAAATTAAAGTATAATTCTGAAAAGTAATAAAAAAATTTTTGAAATAGTAGATATTATGAAATTTACTGAGTTGAACTGAAAACTGCGTATATTAATAAAATGAGGTCAATTGAGAGAATATTTCAGCAAAATATTTCCATCAGGATTTACAAGGAATATAACTATTTTATTAATATTATAATTATCCACATACAAATATATTCTTGACTTGTCAGAGTCGCTCCGTTGTGTAGCTACCTTGAAAATATTTAAATATTTCCGCCCTAATATTGAATTTATCGATTACGATTTGCCAATCATTATTTCAAAAAGCAAGCGCTCAGTGGTGAGTGTTCTTTGTTAATTTTTCTATCAAATTTTCTATTAATTTTTTATTAATGAGCATGTACCTCCTGACACGGGACTGTCGATAAATCTCAGATTACGTCGTCGGGCTTCCGTGGCGACCGATTGCGACACCGATGGATCCACAGTGCTGCTGTCGATTAATAATGCGTTCTTTTTCGCTGCACTGGAAATCAATTCACAATAAGAGACTTTGAGAGACTTAATGAAACTAATTGCAAATGCGGGAATTGAGCCTTTCTGGTACAAATGTACGCAGTTTTCCTAAAAATTTATTCAGTTACTGTCTAGTATTAATGTATTCTCATTAGTTGTAACAATATTGTATAGGAAATGGACAAGAACTCGATAAGGTTTAATACCAAGATATTTCTAAGGCAAAACTGCCCATTTTATAAGCAATTTGCTTATTAAGCAATTAAATATTTCTTCCTCCATTTTATTGTTTTGTTATTATTCGGTAAATGAATTCAGGTTTTGCGTATCTTTTGTGCGTAATAATAGCAAGAAAAGCGTTACATCTTGATTAGAATTCAATTAATTTTACTTTTATAGGCAGAAATTAATAAACTGTTTAATAACTGCTCAAAAAATGGATAAAATTTCTGAGAACAGGGCTTTCAGAAACCAAATTGGACAACTACATTTTTCGTAAATTTTTTTTTTTCATGTTGAGAAATTCAACATTAATTGTACGCTCTGGTATTAAAATGGAGAAGTTTGCAAAAATGGATTTGACCAATTTGACGTCTGATTTGGATTAATGGTATCACTCGGCGTCTCTGATAGGTTTCCCACACAGCAGAAATGTCCAAAATAGATCACAAAGATATCAAAGATATCGTGATATCTTTAGGATATCCCTATGATGTATTTCGGACATTTTTGAGTTAGTGATGGTAATTAAGTAAGAAAAGAACCATAAGGATTGACTTTTACCTCAGTACACCGTGCTCGCCGTTGTAGACATCGAGAACGTGTTGATTTGAAGGTAACATCGAAACAATGGCCTCGACTTCCTTTGACATCTCGGCGGCGCTCGGCGCACCGGTTGCACCCGCTTCTACCAGACTCGCCACTGCCGATTTGTTCACGTCGTATACGGTAAGCTTGTAACCCTGACAGTAGAGAGATGTGATGAGTTACATGTGTAAGAACGACGCCGCCTATACAGCAAAATATATCACAAAGATATCTGGAGAATATCTGAATGTCCAAGGTTAATATATTAATATACGCATTAATATACGGATCTGATATCAAAAACCGTCTTGAGTTTATCTTCGGATACTGTTCATTTCTTTAAAACTTTGTGAAACATCTGAAAGTGAACTTGAGGCTATCTTGAATATTAGATTCGACTATAAATATGGGCCTAAATATCTGATTGTCGAGATATCACGGAGATATCTGTAAGAAAGATGTTGGTAAGATTTTGATACCGACTATAATCATATGCGAAGTAGCAGAGATATCCTTTTCAAGGAAAAACAATGTGATACCAAGTAATGATATCATGCAAATATTCTGTGAATATCTGAAAATAAGATGTCTTAGATACAATTTCAAATTGCAGGCATAAAGATATCTGATTATATCTCTGATATATTTTGTCGTGTGGGTGAATGTTTGCCGATGGCGATGCCAGTGGAATGCTCGGATTCTCGTTTTACCTTCGTCAACAGGTTTTTCGCCATGTGACCGCCCATGTTGCCCAGCCCGACGAAGCCGATTTTTGAATAACATCTCGCTCCTAATTTGAAAATCAGACACATACACACACGCATATATATAATGTTGAATGCATACACTTCGTGAAGGAGGGGATAATATATAAGATACATATGATATAAATATATTCCAAATTATATATATAAAAAAATTTGTGTATGTATTTTTTGATATTAATGATAAAATAAAATAAAGAAACAAGAAAAAATGAAAAAAAAAAAAGGTAGAAACTGTCACTTTCGAACGTGGACGGTCCAACTGACAGCCGGACGCTTAAGCTCTTTCTCTACCAGATCATTTAACGCAGATTTGTTATGTATTTTACTTGATTACTCAGCATAACTATAACTATATTTTATCATTAATAACTCGAAAACTATTGAGTGTCTCAGCAAACGGCAAAACATGGACCTGATAGTTTTCGATTCCCGACCTACTCACGTAATTCGAACCAAATCGACGATTCAAACCTCATGCGGCTTCCCTTATCCATTTCATTAATACTCAAAGAGCAAATGAGCGTTTACCTGCTGCCGTGGCCGCAAAGCTGGACGAGAACTTCGATAACGTCGTGAAAGCACTCATCTCGCGTTCACTGGCGACGCGAACTCAGTGGAATATTTACACCGACTGCAACGTATGGTATTCGTGACTTGTAAAATCAAATGCTAATTATAGCAAGAGTCGATTTGAATATCTCTGCGTGGATACGCTCGACGGTAGTGAGATGGCACGTGGTATCATGCCGGTAAACGATAGAATCCCTGCGCGATTTGTCGCCGCGAGAGAATTCTTCCGAGACCGAAAGAGGAGCCCAAAGTGAACGACTGTAATTAATCAAGGACAGACATTCAGCACTGGTCTCTGGATAAACACGCGAGAAGCATGACGACAGCGACATCTTATCTGCGAGGATAATCGTTTAGCGTTTCACGAAGACCAATTGCACGAGTCTGATAAGAATTGATAACGAGCATCGCTTTGCACGCGGGCGATTTGAACTGTTCGCGCGATCTCTCCCGTTGGAAGCGTCATATCACTTTATCATAGACTGCTTGAGAAAGTGAGAATTCGATTAGCCTCGTTAAAAGTAACACGACGATCCAACGTTGTAAGTACGACGTTCACGCATGTCGAGAAACAACGATTATCACGATGATATCGTAATAATGGGAAAATCGTCCCCACCTCTTCCGGATCTTTCTCTCCAGAATCGACATGGATTTCTGATCGATTCTGCTACGGAGCTTCACGTGTTTTCGTAATTCCATTAATTGGCTTGAATAATCGTTACGTGATGCTTATGGTCGCTGAATTCGATCGCCGATTGCCGATGACCTGTCGTCGATAAGACAGTGATTAAAAATGCGCGTCGACACGCGATGATAGCGAATACCATGTCGAATAAAACATTACTGCACTATCCAAGATAAAAACGGTAAAATGAGCGTGCTCGATGTTATCGTTTTGTTTAATATTTACACGACATTATCCGCCGAGTCGTTTCTTAGACGCGCGTAGTTGCGACGATTAACTAAAATAACGTCGGGCATTATCTCCTCTTTCGTTACAACCGGTTATTTCACGGTCCCGTTATAGAACCCGTTAACGTCATAATCGGTCTCGTAATTTCTTCTCGCGGCTTGTAAAAATGACATAATTGAACGCCCGTTTTCCCGAGGTTGCGATGTAGCGAGAACGAGGTCGCGCGTTTGCCTGCGAAGAACAAAGTTACATATATCCGCGACAATTTCAAAGAAAAGAAATAAAAGTACACTTTCGTGTTTGTCGACATTTATTTTACATGATTATATTAATTGATTGGCAGGTTAGGCGCTGCGCGTCGATGGTAAACAAATGATCGTTGTTATTATTTACCTTATTGCGAGCCACCAACATTTTTCTTCACTCATTTATTCGAAATTTAATAAGGAATCGAAATATCTAAACATTATTGTCGTAACTGATTGAGAAGTACGTGTAATCTCCAATCGTTTATGATCGCCTCCGTGATAAACGAAATTCCCGCCCCAAGCGATCTCGTGAGAAACTTACTTAACAACTCTAACGTTAGACGTAGGCTGAACAAATTCAGACCAACAGATTTATTAACCAGATTCCCAAGTGTACATATGCATATATAATAAATATATATACTTATAATATAAGTTAAAAACAAGTCTTCTAAAAAGATTGCTACTTTCGGAGATATACCGGCTACCTTCGTAGATATACCCTCCACGAGACTTTCATTTCTGTTCAAACGAATTATCGAATGTCCCAATCGACAGATTGCACGGTAGAAAAAAGAAAAATATTAATTGAATCAACGTGAAGAAGCGATCCCTCGCAAAAACCTCGCGAAATCAGTGGCATAAACGCTCGTGCTCGCCACTTGATTACGTGAAACGTGAATATAAATCTTGCGAATGCGGGTGGTCAGAGATAAGGCGAATTTACCGGCTCTTCTCAATCGGTTCGCAATCTGAGCTGGCAGGCGGCACGCGCATTGTCATAAGCGGTTGTGCGATTGGTAGCGAGATTGCACAGCGAAATAATAAATACACAGCGCGCGCGCGCGCGCGCGACGGGAATTACAGTCGCGTGTCGCGTTGCGTATCGCTCATTGCTCATCGTCGTAAACGTTGACGTCACATCACGAGTGATCTCCGAACGGAGAATCGATATCATCAAGGACGAGCGCTCGCTCGCGACTGTAAAGCGCAAAGACACACCGTTGGCGCTCGAGATAACAATAATGAACCCACCGTGTGTTTAGCCTCCGGCGTCCGCCAAGTGTCCTCCGGTGCGCGCCTCTTATTGCTGTCACAATATGCCGTTTGGTCGATGAATTTTTCAACGGTTCGCCAATTAAGCACCGGACTCGACGGTTCGTCCGCCGGCCTCTCGCAATTACACCGGTTTCGTACACACCGCGTAATTACGTTTCGCGTGGCAGCCGCGCTAATGTCGCCGGTAATTCCGTGTTTATTCGGAGTACGCTATCGAGGCAGTTTCATCTGCTGTCAGGCTGCAGCCCCGAGTACCCCCCACGATAGACAGGGAGGAGTGTGGGCCTGCACACACGGACGGCGACTTGACAGCTCGGGGGTGACTCGGGGTGACTCCGCTTTCATTCTCAGACCGGATGTATTCGCGTTACGTTCGCCGTTCCTCCCGGCTGCTGCAGTCAGCGGAGAAATTCCAAGTCCGTAACCGCCGATTCGCACGGAATCGCTGAGTTCCCGCGAGCGGATATCCGACGATCATCGACCGGTAGATCGGGACCAACTCGAAGTCTCACGCAATAGTAGTCCGCGAAAGTTTCCATCCGCAACGGCTTTTAAATTTCCTCGGATAACGTCTGATTCGAAATGAGAGGGCGTTTGTCCGAAACGTAGACGGTGGGAAGATATCGGTCACTTGGAATCGCGGGAGTGATTGTTTCGGCAAAAGTGGATCCCCAAACTGTACAGCCGATGTTTCAGTCAATTAGGGTGGGGATTCGGAAACAGACGGAATGTCTCGGGAAAGAATAGTTCAATGAAATGTTATTAAATATTCACCGGACGATTCGGAGGTCTGTATGAGTGAAAGTCACTCTACTTCGAGTGACTCGGCCGTCACGGCCGAGCGGCGGAGCGAAAGACGCGATCTTCGACCGATATTCCGTGATAATTCGCGAAGAAGGTTACGCTCGACTCTTAAACGGACGGCCGGCTCGTAGATGAGAGAAGCTTGCGAATATATCGCGAATAGCAACAGGCAGGGGTCGGCACGCGGGTGACGCAGCGATGAAAACGCATCATGAAAATCGGCTCGCTATTCGGTCTTTTGTCGCTCGTCATCGGCCAGGTGTCAGCCGGCAAAGAGAACATTATGACGATCGCCAGAACGGAATCTTGGATATCGCCGGAAGACTTCGCGACGATGATCGAGAAGTCGTTTCGCAATTCCAAGTGTTGCAACATTTATCTCAGCGGTTGGTTCACTCACGCGTGCACGCGCGCGCCTTGAAATTGATTTTGACCGAATGTCATCGTTTCAGAGCCAATCCATAGCGTGGAAATGTTGTTCAATCAATTCAGGGAGACGTATCCTCACGATTATCTGTTGCGTAGAAAAACTTACGAATGCCAAGGGTATTTCTTGCTGGGGCCGACGGACAAGGAAATAGAGAGGGCGATGAGCAAGTAATAAAAAAAGAAAAAAGGGAAAATACATCTCGATAAACCGATACAGAAAATAATGACGTTGCACGTCGTCATTTTAATTGCGCGAAACGATAAGTAGTTGGAAGCGAGCGGATTCTCTTACCGCGGCTGAAATACGACCGTATTCACCCCGCAGAGTACCCTCGTCTATTTCGACCACAGAAATCCTCATTATCGTGGACGGCGAGCTGAGAAACGACTCGAGGATCTTCAACGTCTCTTTGTATGGGAGTGCCAACGCGAACGTCGTGTCACGATCCGGCATTTGGACTTTGTCAGAGAACTATCTGGACCCTCGATTTTTCTTAAAAGTGGACAGGTAAGAATCAAGATGAAAACGATCAGATCTGACGGTAACTTACCCGGCAAATTACAATAAATTATCCGGTAATTTTGGTAAGCTGGAAAAATGGTAGTTTAGAAAATATTACGGAAATGAAAGAATTTTCGTGCAAAGCTCAAAAGAAGCATTTGGTTTTTCGGATAAATAAAACATTTTATTTAACTTAGATTTTCCATAAAATATTTTGATACTGTACATTGATATATCATATGGTAATTAAAAAAATCATATCATATAGTAATTAAAAAAAAAAATAGTAATTAAGTATACACTAATTAAATTAAAAAAAAATACATAATAATTAAGCATACACTAATTAGGAAACTAGATATAGTAATTAGAAAAACTTAAACAAATTTTTTTATTAGGACTTTCAAAACAGAAGGTCTTAATCTGTATTTTTTATATTGTTACACCGTTTACAGGTTTTCGGTACATTTTCTCTATTATCATTTCGTTGCTGTTTCAGTAACGAAACGGTGATATATTTATAATTGAAAATTTTTATTATAAAAAATAAAAAAAACAAAAACATTAAAAATTTTAATACCTTTGAAGGATTGTAAATAGTTCCTTTTTTTTCATCTGAAAGACATTTCAGATATTATCAGATACACAATGTAGGGAGAATGTTCTTTTATTTTATGCATTAGTGCGAAAAACATAAGTACAGTCTATTTGTGCACGAAACTATCAAAAACAACGAATTTGACTAAAATTACTGTAAAATTACGGTAAGATGGTAATTTATTAATATGAAAAATATAAAGATGGTAATTTATAAATTAATTACCATCTTACTGTTATTTTATCGTAAGTAATCGTCATTTTAAATCTGACGGTAATATTACATCTCTAAGTAAGGATATCAATTTTTGCAATCGAATCCTTAATTTGATGTCTCCTGGATGTTGAGTACGCGTTAGCATACGTATGTGTGCGTGTATGTGGTCATTCGCGAAAAAGTTGCAATGCATTTTCTCGATAAGTTTCGCATGTCGTATCCAATAGAAAAACATATCTCTTGAAGATCACTAAAAAATAAACTCTCCCGTTAGACACGTGCGTTCCGAAATTGATAAAAATGATGTTGTAACTTTTTTGTAACCGATCACATACACACACCGTTTCGTTACCATTGAAGTGTGACATAATAAACTACGACAAAATCTACGCGTGATATATCGAAATTTTAATTAACAAATACCACATACCCTCTCAGCGAGTCTCGAGCCTGTCGCTTGAATGTTCTGTAAATATCAATTGTTTGTATGCACACATATATTCGCAGTTACAGGGAGTTGAGGAGTGAATTCGGTATGATTAATCTGAAAGGCAGGGAGTTGAGAGTGTGCACGTTTTATCGGCCGCCCGTTTCCTATCTCAACACGACGATCAAGAAGATAATACACGGCACCGAGGAAGATGTTTTTCTAGCGAATAATGGTAAATCGGGATCTGAATATTTCATTAAATCACTTTTATCACGTTCGTCCGCCTATCAAGTGATCTTTTAGCTACTTTTAGCTAACCCGGGCGCGGAATTCCACCGTTGTGCGCACAGCTTTGTCACTGATTGCACGTAATGGATAGTAGCAGCGCGATCGACGTTTAACCCTTTGCACTCCAGCCTAGTAATGCATAGAGGCTATTAGTTCCAAGTACATACCTATGATGTAGAAGAAAAATAGAGTCGTTTCAATAAAACAAAATTTTTATTTCTTAGCTATTTTATAACAAAACATATTCTAACTTATATTATAAAAGAAAAACATAAATTTTAGGACTTAAAATTTCTTAAAGTGCCGAGGCAGCAAAACAACCATGTCGCCGCTACGGCGACAGCGGAGTGCAAAGGGTTAATATCTCACACTGTGCAATTCGTTGTATATGCGTTAATATCTGTGTGACGTAACATCTGATGAGTTAGATTTAGTGAGATTTATATTTATACGGTTAAAAAGAAGCGAATAAACTACTTTTTAATAACGACAAGCTACCTATTGAGTCTCAATGTAAGTGTTAAAAGAGAGCCACTATATAGTGGCGTCTCGTACTAAACGATCGTTTAGCGGGGAGCCGTTATAGTGACGTGTAATATCTAGTGTCGAGTTAAAAGAAAAAGAAAATATCAGGTCTGACATTATATTTGTTTTATCTTCGGTGCGCAGGCAGCGAAAGGAAAAGAACCGACAAAGCGACTGGTGTGACGATTTGATCGTATATTTGCAGACGCGGAGAAGGACGGGATAGAGGTAAAAATATTTCTAATACTTGCGGAGAAGTTGAACTTCACTTGGACGTTACGGAAACCAGGAGGAGCGTACAGGTTTTCAACATGTCGTTATCTTTCCGTTACATCTATCACGGCCGACGCGCTAATGTTAAAAGCAACGTCAATTTCAGGTACGGACGACGAAACGGAACACAGTGGAACGGTGGCATGATCCAACTTCTGCGGGAGAGAAAGGTAGGGTTAGCGAATGGGATGAATTCGAAATATTGTGATACTAAGAGCTTGCAAAAGTTCGTCGAATTTTCAGCGATATTTCTTTTATTAATAGCAACGAAACAGCATGTGCCATTCCGAGTCGAAATTTTAGTCCGACATTAAGTCTAGTTTAGTTTTCTTTACGTTAAAACTTCAAGTCTTCTATTGTGCTTCTTTGACTCTACAAATGAGAAATTACTGCTGTTTTCTCCATTTGAAAATGAAAATTTAAACTCCGCTCTATTGAGACGCACAGATTTGATTACAAAATTTCCCATTTTCCCTTCGTTTTTACATCCTTCGAGCGTTGCCATTAAGGTCCAAGTGACACAGAGACCAAAGATCGGCAATTTTGTTCACCGCGATTAATCGCAATTTTATTACCGCCTCGTGTACACAGATCGACATGGCGTTCGCGAGCATCTGGCTATCGGAGGATCACAATGCGTTCGCGAACTTGTCGGAGCCCTGGTACCAATTGTTCATACATTTCCTGGTGCCACGACCGAAGGCAATCACTAGTTTCTGGGCGCTCACGAGGCCCTTCCCGCTGGAAGTCTGGATACTTCTCGTAATTGTGTTGCTGATCAGCAGCGCCTATATGTACGCGCGCGCTAAAATCGATCGGAATTTTCCGAAACGTAAGTCCGAAGGATCCGCGCGTCCGCTCGACGATATCCGCTCGGCGGATCAAGCACAGCCGATACGTGGAACTCGATATGTCTATTTTTTGCTCTTTATGCCCCCACAAATGCAGACTACGACTGACGTCCCCTAAAAGTTCCGTAAATTGCGCCGAACGAAATTATAATGATAGTCGTGCACCTCTAATGCTTTGCTCATGTAGATCCGCTCGATAAAGCTCGACCGCGGCTATAAATATCGGTCCGTGAATGTGCACACTTAGGACTAACAACTCGGTAAAGACTGTGCGCTTATTTTGTACATTCAAGAAATTTTTTATTCATTTATCCCCCCGTAAGCATTGGATTTCGGCCGCGGAGTCCTGAAAACTAAGACGGAGTGTCCCAAAATAATCGAATGCGGAGTGCACCGAGAGATTCTTGCGGCATTGAAAATATTTGTAGTTTTGAGAAAAGCTAATGAAATATTATTTATATAAATTATTTATGGAAACGAGTTCTATTAACAATAGTAGGTAATTCAGATATTATACTTAGCTGTGTAGTGAAATATTTAGTGAGATAGAAGAAAAATATTCCACATGACTCGGGCGCACGTGATATTTCGTGATTCCGCAGAGTGTGCATGTCGTTCCTGTTTCACGTCCAATTAGTACAGTGATTTCATTTAATTTCATTTAACACGCTAATTCGACAACTCGAAATAGATCTCATTTAAAAATGATCACTCGAGCGAATTTTTGATAAACGATAAATGGCTTCGTTCGGCACGAGGAATCTTTCGGTGCGCCTCCACAGGCGGAGGTATTCTGGAATACTCAGTATAAGATCAGCTGTACGGAATAATCGCGGGAACGACCGGAATCGTTGTGGCTGACAACACGACGGGAGATAAAATACGTTCTATCAGGCTTTCGCAGCTTCCTGATCACCATCACGGAATTGATCGGCCGCTTGTTGGGCACATGGGTGCCCATCAACACTGCGAACGCCCGACTCGAACTACACTTGTGGCAAACGGTGGGAGTTGTGTTGGTGACAGCGTACTGCAGCAGTCTCGCCGCGAGACTCGCCAGCTGGGAATACGAAGACAGGTGGAAAAATCACCTTCTTTCTCGTTTCTATATTACTTATTACTTTCTATATTACTTATTACGTTAGCGTGATATTCAGCAGCGAGAAATTCTGCGAAAACATAATTAACTTGTAATTAATATATCGATATAAATTCATTCGCGCACTCCTGGTGCGACTTTTTCATACGGTTCTCTATATTCGCTGTTTATTATATTCTTCTCCATTAGTTGCTCGTTCTTTCGTTCGAATGAACGACACGTCGAGGGGGAAAAACCCCCGTGGAAATTACGCGGGACTGTTTTGCAGGATCGACACGGTGCCTGAATTCCTCGAGGCGAATCTATCGTGGGGTCGGAAGGGACAAGTGCCGCCTTATCACGATTACTTCGATATGGACGTATGTTGAACAGCATATTCGTACCCGAGTCTCGTTTGTCCGTCTCGTTATCGTCCACCGTGACTGAAATGAACACCTTGCAGGACCCTTACTCGAGTCAACTACCATCGAGATACATTCACGTGATGGACGACCAGATGACGCATCGGCTGGTCATTACGGGCAGATATGCGATCCTCGGCTCGATCCTGGACTCGATCTTCTTCCCGGAGGATGATATCATGAACGAGGATCTTAAAGTGAGACGCGAGTCCCTATGCGTGACAAAGCATCGCGCATGTATTAAATATCGCTCGTTGTTTCGCGTATACCGGAATAAATAAATCGTGATCCGTGTTTATAAGGATTACAGGGTCATGAAGGATACTGTGGGACAGTTTTACTCGTCATTCGCCGTTCAGCCGTGGCTGCTGCATCCCGTCAACATGGTAATGAGACGCGATAATTGTGCACGATCTAAATTCAGTTCGCCAGTACGAATTTCCGGATTTCTTACGTGTCGGTCTTTCATTTCCGATCTTTCGTCCCATCTTTTAATTAATCCATTAAAGTCCATAGTTAGACCGGTAAAGTTGGCAAAAGAAACCAACCGCAAATAAGACTGGAACATGAAAAACCATATTGGATATATTATAAAAAACATCCTGCAGAAATCAGTTTTGCAATAAATTGTTATAAACAAATGTTTAAATATTGGCTGTAGAATAAAACTGATTGTCCAATCGATTCCATGGAAAAAGTTACGTCAAAAACATATATCACTTTTCCTCGTAGCGTCTTCCGTTCATGCAAAAAAAAATAAATAAACGCAACGCAAAGAACTGTGGCGCAAACGTGTTAATAAGAAATATTGCGGATACACGTTGGTATTGCTAGTGTTATTACATATCGAACAATAGATGATCAAGAGTAAAAAGTATCGTTATCGTTGGATCAGCCAAAGATTCGTTTCGGTTTTCAATAAATACATTGCCGAAATTGTGAGACACCTTTACTATAATAGTGTTTGCTGCGAGAACAATTAAAAAAATACATTAATAAAACACTAGAGGCTGTGTGAAAATTAACATACGGTGTGTGTGGGATTAGGACGCATATTTGTGGCAGATTTGATAGAAAAATGCGCGAATAAATACCCCATTTTATCCCACAGAAAGAACACCAATTCTGCGTAATCGTCACTTTATTCCGCCCTGTAATAAGCACGTAACTCGACAAATCGATCTCGATAGCGTTGAGCATCCTTTTCTACTTTCCCGTCAAACCCACATTTACCTTCTTTTCCCCACCTAGCGAGGTAGGGTGAAATAGTCACTCTCGAAGTGAAAGTCTACAGATAGCTCTCGGAATGTTTCTGAACGACTTTCGGGAGGATTAAGGCACTCGAAGGATATTTTCGAACGTACGTCCCGAGCAGGAGCCGTCGCACGATTAATCTCCACCCTTTCTTCGTCTTGCAGATAATGCTGTGGCTGAAGGAGGCGGGCATCACGAAGTTTCACTTGAGCGATGTCATCCGTCGTAGGGCAAGCTTCAATCTGCGTGAGGTTCTCAAGGAGTACGACGGTCACGACGGGACAGCACGGGTCCTCGGACTGATCCCGTTAGGCGCCGGATTCACCACGCTCGCCGTGGGCCTCCTGATATCCGCGATAGTGTTCCTTCACGAGCTGAGACGAGCCGCGGGCACGCGACCGATCCGCGAGGTCCTCCGAGAGGTGCGAGACAAGCGTGCGACATGCACGACAGTTAACATGAGGAAAAAAGTCTCGAGGAGAAGTCGAACTTGCGAGGCGTGATTCGAGCGGCGGAAGATGCTCGATTTGCACTCGACAAGCGAATCCGCCCAGCGTAAGACGAGAATACATCAATTTCATGAGCGGATGAAAGATCCGGGAAAAGAGATCAATATTTTACAAAAGTAAAAATCATACGATAAGTACGTAGAAAAATATTCAAACTCGTATGCAACAAGAAATATATGTGTAGTACATGAAAAATAGATGTTTCAAAAATTAATCCTACTAAAAAGTAAATGAATGCAATTAACCCAGTACTTAATTATATATGATGCAATTAACCCAGTATTTAATTATATAGATAAACACATGTGATATAATCTAAATGTTGCGATTTTTTTGCAAAATGTTAGAATTTATTAGTATTATTCATATATCATAAGCGAAAATTACTTAGTTTTTTTATCTACGGTTCATTATGTACATATGTTGGTTTATCGGCATGTATATAATAATTGATTAATTTTTACAATTAAGACATATGTATATTATTGGTTTTATTGACAAATGCTGAAATATCGAAGTGAGAAATTAAAGAAAAACTTAAATACTTGATATGCCCAGAGTGCATTTATTATATTACGTGCTTAGAGGGTTCTTTTATAAGAAAAAATATTTTTTACCTAATAATTTATATTTTGTTATGGAGAACAGTGCATGAGCGAAAAATTTCCTTTTTTGAAGAAATTAATTCTACGCATTAAAATGTACAAATTATCAAAGTTTCAAATAAATCTGAGGGAAGAGCGTTATACCGTATATTTACCAATGAAGCTAACACAGAGGCGTGCTCAACGCGCACGCTGACTAATTATTATTATACAGAAAAAATCTTAGTTCACATAATTAAATGAGAATCGGATTAAAATTTATTGACGAGACGATGTTATCTCTGTCATTGTCTAAACAACGCGTGATCTACGAGATGACAGTCGCGAATTGAAGCAAGCAATGATTCACATTGAGATCGAGATTGCTGCATCTATAAATGGCGGCGGCTCGTCGCAACTCTCTTATCACAGGAACTTTAATAAAAACGAGATTACCGTGCCGTAATAAGTCATATTGCTGCGGCAGAATTGAGAGTCAATCGGCGCAAGAGATAATTGATACAGCGTTTAGTTATCGATCGAGTCGCCGAGATACCGACTCTGCAGGTTCTCCCGACACGATTTATCTTCCATCGTTACGAACGAACGCGGTAGAAAAAGTAACGTGTCTCACGACAGAGCGCGTCGCGAGCTGCTTTACGAGGAGAAGAACGTCAGCTCGTTATAGACAAAAAAAAATCTATACATCTATACGTCCCCTCGCTATTTTTTACCCGCACGCGTCACGATTTATGATCCCCGATATTTTTTGTACGTAACGCCGCAAAGAGATCGTTGATAAGCCCCGGCAGCGATTTATGCGACAATGCGTACAATGTGAAAGAAAATATTGGAAAAAGATATTACTCGCCTCGTAAATTAATGAAAAGTCAGCCGAATCCTCGCGTTCGGATTCGCGACCACGCGAATAATATCGAATTTCATTAAATCCCACGCATGCTTCCCGTGATTTCCCGCGATGAATTTTTGATCGTCATGCGAGGCGAAGGAGCTAATTTCTCTATGTCTTAAATGAAACACAACGATTGGTCATTCAATAATATTTATAGTGTGATGTTATGAACAGCTGTCGTTGAGTGAGTTCGCGGTACGATCTTATCAGACCGCGGTTTCCTGTCCCGGTATAATTCCAGATCGTGCCACAAAAAGAGAAACGATCCCCTCGGCCGTCGTTACGTTCGATACATACACATACACGCATTACGCACACTTGACGCGATTCGAATATTTTTATTTGTCGTTCGCGCTGTCGAACGCATTATTACGCGGGCGCCTGGACACCGCCACCTCACATGTTTAAATAACGCAACGACATGTTTTAGAAACAATTGCAATTACAGGCTTGCCTCCATCGTTACGATTACACATCGAGCAAACGGTGACTGTCATCACGCACATGTCACCGCCAATTAGCGCGAGTTATTCATTAAAGTTACAATTTCAGAAATATTCATCCACCTCGAAGAGTTCGATCGCTCAAACTTGTGTATAAACGCTCCTCAGCGGTTATGCACACCGGTACTTCTCTCTCTCTCTCTCTCTCTCCGCACAACGATATTATGTAACGACACATAAGACGTCCCGAAGGCATTCGTCATAAGGGGGAAATATCTCGCGCGGGTCGCGCGCGGAATTTCTCCTTCATTTAGCCGTTCACGGCGGATTCCGGCGAGCCCCTCTCTCGTCCGGCCGCGGGGATCATTTTTAACGTGGCTCGCGTGATTCCAGGTCCGCCGCGCATCTTCGATTCGAGCTGGTTAGAAGCTTCGCTTGCGTGCGAAGTGAGCCTTCGCGCGGGCGCGCCCACACATACACTCGCGTGTACAGAAAGAGAGAGAGAGAGAGAGAGAGGGATTCCTCGACGCGCATGCACGCGCTCGCACAAGTGCCCGCTCGCTCGCCCGCGCGCGCACACATACACCTGTGCCCTCCCGCTCGCTATGTGGAGGACGAAGGCGTATGTAACGCGGCTCCAAGTACATAATACACAGCCATATATCCTTCTGTCCCGCAGCTACTCTCCCTCGACCCTGTCGCCTCTTCTCGGCTCCTCTCCTCGTTCCTTGGCTCCACCGGCCCTTTCCTTCTCTCCTCGCCCGTCACCCAGCCCCTTTTCGCGGCCCTCCTTACCGCCGCCTCCGCTGCTGCCGCCGCCACTACCACCACCTCCTCCGCCGCCAGCACGACCTAAACGAGATGACTCGCCGTGAGGACAGGACGGAGCTGCGGCGAGGCGGGGGGACGGCAGCGGAGCGCGATGAGGGGACCGGGCGGGAGGAGAGGCGAGGGTATCAGAGGCCGTCCGGAGGAGAAGGAAGAGAGCACAAAGAGATCCGCGGCCGCCTCCGAAGCTCGATCCATACGCGGCCGTTCTTCCTCGCCTCGAAATCGTTTCGCACCGCGCTGTAAATTGCGAACGCCGCCGTATCGCCGCTCTCCGTCTCGCCGTCGCTTGGAAAAGCGTACGGGGGGAGGAGGGGGCGCACGGGACACTCTACGTTCGCACGTCGATACGTGTATTTCCTCGAGCCCGCGAAAACGGACCGGCGAAAACGCGTCCTATTCGGCGCGGAAACTCACGAAAATTCATCGTTTTCTAAGCAGATTGCGTCTCTCTCTCTCTCTCTTTCTCTCTCTCCCTTTTCTATTTTGTGCTTGATCTGAGATGTAATAAATACGTTTCTCTCAGAAGACTGCAGGCGGGACCGACTACTTCGCGTTACGAATAGACGATTTCTTGATATCGGCTAAATTTTCTATCAAATTTTGGCTACCCGGTGAGCCAGTCTGCCTGTACAATCTATTTATGTTACCGTCTGCCTCGACGCGGGTTACCCGAGTGACTCACACGTGTTTAGTTGATTCCACCATATCGAATTAAAATTTGGGAAAAATCGTTTGAGGTCTCTGTATCATATTTTTGGCACATCTTGCCCGAGAGAATCGTGAAATGCTCTTCTATTAGTATTTTTCGACAATCATTATATATGTGTGTGTGTGTATGTGTGTGTGATTAACTCTGGCAATATGAGATGGGAATGCTGGCTATATATAGTGACATAAAAATAAAACTAAACTAAATTATAAATAAAGCTCTACTCGGAATGAAGCGTGCGCACAAAATTATTCACGCGACTTTGTTCTTTACTTCGTTAATTTTCCTTCTTTCGATTGATCGTACTTTATTATGCGTCTGTGTATCTATTTACTCTGTATCTACTTACTCTTACGTAACCAACCAAACCATGCTATGTACTAAATGGGAAATCCCAATGGCAATAAATATCTACTCTCTCTCTCTCTCTCTATCTATCTTTCTCGGTTTCAGAGGGGATTGGATTTGTAAAGCGTAAAAGAGAGCTGGTAACGTATTTGGCAGGAGTGGCAATTAATCCACGTACGTTACGCGCGACGACGTATCAAGCTACCGCGACGAGCGCGCGTGGATTATCAGCGAGAACTTCTTTATAAGACGCGTAAGCGCGAACCTACTCGTACTTCCGGTATCCGTCGTTTCTCGCGAAACTCACCTCGGATATTAAGCGCGCTTTGATGTTAATTGTGATATACGATCCTCTCTAGCCGGCGATGTATTTAGCGGGGGTATCGCAATTCCCGGCGCGGAGAGAGGCGCGAATTCATCTCGCCGACTGCGGCGGCCAATTTTCATCGTGACCCGCGCGAGTCGCATTTATATTAGAAAACGTAAAAAATCGCGGCTGCCTGCGCGTCCCGTCGCGTGCACGTTCCGCGGAGGCACGGATAAAGTAGATGTTATACACCTCGCACCGCACCTCCCCCCCTCCCCGGGTAGAACCGGAGGGAAGAAAATTCACTCCGCCCGTGCGCGGCGGAAAACGTAGACGTTTCTATTTTCGCGAAACAGATTATTCACGATTAAGCGCGCAGACGCGAGACATCCGTGCCGGCCGGCGAAAATACGCGGATTGCCTGTTTCTACTTCCCCCGTCGCGTCGCTTATTAATCTGCTCCCTATTTGCGACGAGCGCGTTGCGTGCGAAATCGAACAATATCGCGACTAAGCGCAGAGATGCCGTCTCGCGTCGGAAAGCGATAACGACCGGCTCGGAGGTGCACGGAGAACGTTTGATGGATTAAAAACAACGTGTAATTTCGATTTCGCGTTCGATATCGCGCGTCTTATTTTAACCATTTAGAGTTGTATAAAATTAATACAGTTGAGGAAGGAACGATTAGAAGATACATCCAGGTGACGGATGCAGAGCATCGGTGTCTCGAGGATATCGCAGTATCTCATTCCTAGTTACATTCCATACAACTCGATTCTGATTACAGCTGGCATGATCAAATATCGCCGACGATGGCGCGTCTCTCTCTCCCTCGACTTATTGGACGAGTGTGGTGTTATTTTGCAAAGGCTTTCGCGACGACCGCGCGAGAAGCACTCTTCGTGCGCTCGGTGAGAGAAGGAGGAAGTGACACCGCGAGCGGCTACGAGCGGCTGCCGATATCACGATCGTGATCGATGGTGGAGAATGTCTTTCGACCTATCGCCGCTTTCTCGCAACGACTTACTCACGACGATCTCGGCTAATAAACAGATTAACGTCTCGCAAAACGAAGGAATTACGCAAATGATTCGTTCAGGCGAGCGTAGATGAGAGACCTTTGTGCCTCTGTTCGACGGAAGAAGCGAGGAATGATCGCGAACGGCATCGCGCGCGAACTCATTTTTCAGAGGCGGGGGATGAGGGCTATTAGCGTTTCAAAACGAACGACTTTCCAGAGCGCGGTTATTGTTTTCGCAATGGCAAGTCTCGCGGGACGATTATTGAACGTGCTCAGTGCTTGCCGGTGTCTAGATAAAATTATCTAAATAATCATCCGGGTGAATAAATAGATCGTCTTTATCTTGATCTAAATGGAAGAAATGTAAAATATATTAATCTTCATCTTAGATTTAAAAAACGTGTTATCTTATCGAAAAATGATCTGAAATGATGTTATGGTCCACATTCCGAACTCACTTCTCGAGAAAATGAATGAAATAATATGGACCTATGCGTTGAGCCCAAATTAGATTAGAGATTGGAGATTAGATTTCAACGAATCAACACATTTTGCTTTTGTCTTTTTTGGTCTGTTCTTTTTAGCTGCACTGCTGAACTGGCGAAATTAAAAAGAACAGACCGTTTGTTTCAATGGATCAGTAAACTTTAAGTCCGTATCAAACTGTCGACTGTGAGCAATGATTATTGGTCTTTTTTGTTAGATCCTTAAATTTAGAGTGATTACGTTGGCAAATTACTTAACCGCTGTACAATTTTATGATCTGCGTGATTTTTATTATACATTTTTATAAAGTCTCTCAAGAAAACAACATCATCTAAAAAAATATCTAGATAAATAGCGTTACCTTTCTTAGGAGTTTTCTAAGCAGCGTTATTTACCTTATCTTTTATCTAGATAAAGCAAAAGCAAAATCATCTTCATCTTATCTAGGGTAAATTTTTCGGATATTCATCTCACCTTTATCTAGATACACTTGAAATCATCCAAGGCAAACACTGAACGTGCTAAATAATTCCGGAATGATTATTCTTTCAATGTCGTTTCGTTACGAAACGAAATATGAATCCTCTAAGTTCCCTACATACGTCATTCCCGCGGAGAAATCCCTCACGATCGGAGTATCGGCCGTAGATTAGAAGCTCGTTCGGCTCATCTAAGGACGGCCAGAAAGTTTCTCATTTGCAGCGGCGAACGAGCCGTCATTCCCGTCTCTCTCCTCCGCGTGTGAAATATGTAACGTAATCTTGCGCAAATGTAGTGAATTAACTACGGATATCCGGCGCTTGCTCGGGTGGTAGGATTTCTGACAAAGGACGTGAATTATAGCGGGCGCGTCCCGCACAACATTCTGGCAGACATCTCGCAGATGTTTCCGCGGCGATCACGCGACACAGGAAATTCACGTTGCCCCACCTCGGTGAGAAGGGGGCTGACCTGTACAGGTGTGAAAGAAGTTTCTCTACGAAAAGTCCCCTTTCCCCCGTCTTCATGATTAAATGCGCCAAGTGGAATACAAGAATATTGCTATCTGACTAACAAAGTATCGTCATTATCGATAATGGCTTGAATACGCTTGACGCTTGAGAAATGGATATCGCGATAAACCGAAGTTCGAGATTAATCAGACGACGAAGGAGGCCCGCAGCAGCGAGATATTCTCGCGAAATGTCGTCGTCGTCCGAACGTAACGCGGTACACTCGTCCGCTTATTACGCAAGTGACGAGCGAGTTTCACGGCTTCGCGAGAAGAAAGTCCGGTGCTATGATACACCGTTGTTTTACCCGAGCCGCGTATCTTTCACGCTGCCAATTGGGTCGCGTCGAACTGCGAAACCGCGCGAGGTAGATGGAAAAACGTCGTCGTCGCGGCCGCAGCGCGGACCTCGGTCGTCGTTGTCGTTGGCTTGCGGCAGGTGCTTCCTCGGGGACATCGCGCGAGATCGTCGTAAAAAAAATCCGTACAACCGGTAAGAGGAGAGCGGAGAGGGAGGAGGAGAGAGAGAGGGAGAGAGGACGCGTTGGTTCGAGCTTTCACGAGTTAAGTTAGATAGCCGGCATCGCGTACCATCTCCGACGCATATCGCATCCATTCGGACGACGACGACGAGCGTCTTTTTCTCTTCCCCGCGTCCTTTCTCCGCCACGGCCTCGCCGACCATTCTTCTCGTGTCCCACCTTCCTCTTTTCCCTCCGGTTCGAGCGCGTCCCTTACCTCTCTCGCCCCAACCCTCTCGTAAAGCGTCCCAAGCTCCTCGCATCCCGCTCCTCTCGGCCGATCCTTCTTTCTTTGCGCGCTGTGCGGTTCGCAAGCTACGCGAGCGACCGAACGAGAACTACGGCTCTCTTTCTCCGGATGGGAAACGACTCGATGCTCTTTCTCGAACCGACGACGACGACGACAAAGCGCACGAGGCGCTCGTACGTAAACGCGGAGTAATGAATTCCCTCGAAAAGCGACTCGAGCCCCGGGATCGCGAGACGCCCTTGAGTCTCTCTCTCTCTCTCTCTCTATTATTACCACCACTACTACTATTATTATTACTACTACTACTATATCCTTAGGAATCAAATTCTTAGAATACAATTTGACACTTACAGATTTAAATGTGACATTTTAAGAGAAACCAGGTTGTCATTAGACTTGTTTATTATCCCTATTCGTCGCACTGAATTATATAAAAAATCGTTTAGAGTAGCATCTGCTTATTTATGAATATATTGCCGGCTGAACTACGTTTTGTATATCTGTATGACACTTTGAAACTAAATTATATAATTATTAAAGAAGGGGGATTTTCTCCTCTTTCTCTTTATATGTGTATATATGTATCTCTAGATATGTATATGACTGCATGTCATGGGCAAACTACTGCATTGCATTCATCTTTCTTATTAGTCTTTCAGTATTAATTAGTGTGTAGCATTTTTTGCTTTCCTTTTCATTATTATTATCTCTCTTTTTCGTACTTGATCACGCTTGAAGGAATTTATTTCAAAACGTGGAACAAAACCTATCTCTCTCTCTCTCTCTCTCTCATGTTCAATAAATTGACAAACGGTGCTTTTATTATTCACATTCCACCGTATTACTTAATAAGAAAATTTAAATTCTCCCAACCTTGTAAATTTCTTTAGCAGAGTCAACTCGAGCGTACTCATATCGCGATCACCGCACACTACCTTTCGATATCCCGAACTTTACCGTTGAATGTTTGATTGTAACAGACTGTATACGGCAATTGGCGATTTCAAAATAGAAATGTCATCTTCTTCCTCGCCACTTTCAGCGGCGATGCTGAAAATTAGAAATAGATTGTCTCCGCGCGAGTCGATCGTGAGTACGTAATTATATACCGATCCCGTACGACGACGGGGGTTTTCGAAGCTCGCGACGTCTTTCTGCGCGTCTCAGTGCAACCGCATACAATGCGGAGAGTCACCGTACGGTTTCGGTATACGGCATTCGGCTTCGACGAGGAGAATCGGAGCCGGCGTCGTTTCCACCGCCGCGGACCGATCGAAGAGCGCCCTGACAAAAACCCACCAATGGAAGGGCCGGACTTAACGCGGTCGACGACGGTATTTGCGTCATCGCGGTGCTACGATGACATCGTGTAAACGATGACCTGAACTTGATTACTTTCCGTCACGTCAATTCGTCGGGCCCGCTTGAGTGTGACGGTGTCTCGCAATCGAGGATGAATTAAATTACCCCCCCCCC
>NW_014554529.1:401891-404526 GCF_001313825.1 Dinoponera quadriceps | reverse complement strand
CCCCCCCCCCCCCATTGCCGTTGCTCTTCGTTGATCGAAGAATACTTGACACGTGCGTGCACATGCGTATTGATAAAAATTAATAGTCAATTTCATCACCTCGTGCTTCGCGTTTATCCGCGTTATCGCGCAAAGGAAAGCACAGCTACGCCGGAACGACGCAATTTGGATTCGCGCGAATAATACGCAGAAAACGCGCGAGTATACAACGTTACTGTGACGCAACGAAAGAGTTTTGCAAGGCGAATTCACACCGGTGCCGATCGAAAAGCGGAACGCCACGTCTGTTCGGCGCAGACGGAGGGGAGAGGGAAGATCGCAGGTTTTGCAGCGCGTCGAACGTTGGCCCGGGTGCGCTCACGACTGGCTACGGCGGTGACTGCATCCCGCGCTCTCCTAATTAATAGCGATAAATATTTAACGAGAATCTATCACCGGTGAGAGCTCACGACGTTCGGCGTAACTATCGCGCGCCACGTGAAGGAGACACCCGTTAGGTGGTCAGGTCATGCGGCCCGCGCGAGCTATTCGTAGGCCAATTAACGTAGTTACAGGGAGCAGAGTTCGCGAGCGGCGGTGGTTTTATTACGATTACCACGGGAAAGTAACGAGGTAGCTTGTATCGACCTTATCGCGCGGATACCCGCGCTCATAGAAATAGTCCGCTTACTTTACAGGTCACCGAAACACCGGTCGTCGGGAAGGAGAGCCTCGTCTCTCTTCCTCTCCTCTGCCCGGGGATAGCCGTTAACGAGGAAACGATAAGGGCCTTTAACGGTTGGTGAAATCCGGTAGGTTGTAATAAGGCCCGCGTTTTCCGGCGTTTTGATATTTGTGCACACGTGAACGCGACAATCAGTCGCTGCGATCGGTCGCGGCTGAGCGTGGAAAATTCGCGACCTCCCGGTCTTCCTGCGCTCGGTCCGGTAGATGAGCGAAATCGAATCGATTGTCACCGGTAGCGAGGTGTAACGACGCAACTGAACGCGCGCGAGTGATATTAAATTCGTGAGATCGTCACGCCCGGCCCCGTTATCTGGCGCAATCGACGACATTCAAATTTGAAACACCGACCATCTCCGGGAATTAGCATCGGCCATTTAGTCGCTCGCGTCCGTTACACGCTGGCGGACTCCTCGCGCGCACGCGCGATGTTTATTCGACACTGAGCGAGTTCCACGCTTCCTTCGCTCCTTGCGAAGACAGCGTTACGGGATATGCCGAAGATATGAAATTCATCAAGATCGCAAACTATGCACTCGCCGGTGTTTGCCCCGAACATTTGAACAAAACCAAAAAGTCCACCTTTAATATGGGTCCATTTCATTTGATGCGTGCGCGTACGCCGGTATGCGCGCACATACACGCACACACAGGCCGTGGCCTGTTTCAATGCGAAACGTAAATAACTCAACGCGCGCTTCGGCGAACCAATTTTTTTCCTAGCGTACTCCATTTCCGCGGGACGCACCGGCGAGTTACGTCGAAACCGATCAGAATATCACCCCACGGCAAACTTTTGCCAAACGTCGCGGCAACGATATACCAGATATACTGTCTCTCTTCACCTACCTGCGCGCCAGCCGGCCTCTGCTCGCTCTCGGTAATAACAGCGCGATGCAACGACGACGACGACGAAGAACGAGAACACCGAGGAAGCGCATCGCGACGGCGGCACAGCGGTGCCTCCGTGTCAGTATACATCGGTGGACACCCGTTAGATGATGTAGTAAGGGGGAGAGACGAGCCAGGTGGTCCGTCGGTGCGAATATCCATTATAGATTCGGCGGAGTGTAGCTGTCGTACGCGGCGATCCTACCCGCGCGGCTTTTCGGCGCGCGCGTGTGCGCACGCATGTGTACGTGCACGTACACGCCTGTCCGGTGATTGTGTTAGCGCGTGTATTATTCCGCGGTATTTCGGTGTGAAAAGGGCGGCCGCGCGCGCTCCGTCTTTGTGTGTACGTGACGTGCGTGCGCGTCGCTCCGTGCGCGTCCGTGGGCGGCCGCTCGCTTCTCGAGGGCGCCTGTGTCGTCGCTCGCGGCGCCACCGGTTTACTCCGCCATCGGCGCCCGCGACGTACGGACGTGTCGAGCGAGACGTGTTACCGTGCACGCTCTCCTGCGGTGCTTTTTTCGGCGGACAAAAGCGCGCGCGACGACGACGAACAAAGAGAGAGAGAGAGAGAGAGGGGGCGAGAGATATACGGAGGGCGAAAACGAACGACAACTAGTTTGGTACAGGACAGTGAGTGCGCGATGTGATGATGTATCGTTTCTGCTGCAGTGTGTCGGGAAAGTAGTAAGTGCGCGGGAGAGAGAGAGAGTCCGAAGACAGATTGATCGAGACGATCGTGTGATTCATCCGTTATTCTTCGTGCGTCCTCCGTCACCATCGCGAGCGTGCTAGTGCGGGAGTATCGAACGAAAGGGGGAGAGAGAGAGAGAGAGAGGAGAAATAGCGAAGACGGTGCGAGAGACGAGTTCTCTCGGTCTCTTCCACCGCTCGCGTTCTCGGAATCTGAGAGCGCGTCAATTAATGTAGAAGCACGGGAAGGAGAGCCCGAAGATCCCCTTCGGAGGTCCTTAGTCTCGGTGACGCGACACCGCGTCGTGACTACCTCCCCCCCCCCCCC
>NW_014554529.1:385443-401881 GCF_001313825.1 Dinoponera quadriceps | reverse complement strand
GGGGGGGGGGGGGGGGGGGGGTAGCCCCGCCGGGGTTCCCCCCCTCCCCCCCCCCCCCCCCTCACCGATATCACCGGTGGTGTGAATCGCAACACGACGACGCGAGCAACGGTGTCTCGCGAGACACCATCTTCGTTCTCGAGGCACGTACGTTGGATATCAAGAGTGCCGTGAAGTGAGGCGTTACTCTCCCGCAGTCGACCGCGCGCGGGCGAGTGTAACCGTCGCGCGGAGGAGCGTGAAGTTGCACGCGAATAGGGAAGAAGAAGGAACTATCGTCGGCCTGTTCGCGCCGGCCATCGTGAAATTCGTGCGATCCGACGCGCGTCTCCTTGCCGGGTTTTTTTTACAGTCGGACGGGCGACGTGGAGAGAGAGAGAGTACCCTCCTGTGAGACAGTGCCCGGATGGAGCTCTCGTGAAATCGCGGAAGGTGACACGACGCGTTTGTGTGCCTTCGCGGCGGCAGTAAACGGCGACCTCGCACGAAAGCCAAGGAGTGGGACGAGCCCGACTTAGAGTACCGCTCAAGGAGTTCAATCCAAGTGAGTTCACACCAAGTGATCATTACTTGATTTTCTCTCGCGCTGACGGTGAACGTGTGTCGCGACGCGCGGTAGGGGAGGGAGCTTGGTGTCTTCTCGTAGCTGTTAGGCGCGCACGCTAATCGCCGGGAAGTGACACACGATGTTTCGTCGTCGGTGATATCGGCGATCGTTTCTCCTACAATGGCGATTTAACGATGTAATGGCGATGATTTGTCACAACGACGCCGCGTGTGCGTCGTTGCACTGAAGACGGCCAGAGACGAGAGATGCCACTCGTTAATTATTCGGTATATCGATTAAGCTGATATTTACGCGTCTCAATACCGTCGAAACTCCGGAGCAGCTGATTGGCGAGGCAAGTACGCGAGCGCCGTCGCAAACTCGCGACGACGTCCTTTGAGATCGAGTCGGCTCCGGCCGTCTCCTTCCTCTTCTCGAAATCATCGGCGCGACTTGAAACTCGCTCGTGTCGATTCGAAACAGGATTGTTGCCCTATTTTCAAATAAACGTCGACTCCCCCCCGATTGCGGGTGATTAGTAGTAAACACATCGCCGTGCTCGCCTTCGTACTATTTTCTTTCGTCGACGTAAACAGTACACAACGCGTGACCGATTACAGGACGTATAGAAGCTAACTTTACACTCTTCCCTGTGCAATATCGAAGGAGACTCGACTCGGGGACGAAGTGATCGCGATTACGAATCCGATTAGGAAACGAGGCGAAACGTAGAAAACGAAGTGAAATGTCGAAATGGGTGTAATAATGTCGTTATCGTAATTGTAGCACCGATAAAGACTGGGAGAGCATGGCCTACCTTAGTGTCGCTGGAGTGAAGCATTTAAAAGATAAGACGACAGAGAGAGCGAGGCTGAGAAGGGGGAAGAGAGGATGAGAAACGAGAAAGCAATATCGCATCCTAGCCGCAAAACAAACGAGCATTTGTCGCTCGTGCGCATTACTGTAGATGAAGACGCGAAGGAACGAACGAGCGCGCACGCACCGCGCGAGTGAAATATGTACGTTTGCATTTCCCTCGTAGCGCGTGCATACTCGTTCGTTCCATTACGCATTCATACGGCGGTGTGCACACGTTAACGAAAAATACTCGTGTGTTTCCTGGAAAAAGAGAACTGGGACATTATTTTCCTTTCTCCCTCCTATCCTTCGCGTGCCTCGGCCCGCTCGGATCTTGATTGACTCGTCGTAGTTTGACTTCAATCTGTTTATCCAATTTCCCGTCTTTTTCGTATCGCACAGTCGTTGATCGCCATAAATATAATATCGATCGATAGCGCCAAGTATTTTCCGTGAGTTCAAACGAATCAGTCAGCGCGACTCCAAATCGGTAAGATACATCTACTCCCGAAGCAGAGATATTTTATGAATAATGATATATGTGTGTGTGTGTGTGTGCGGTGTTTTGCGATTCTCGCGGACCGGCGGAGTTTCGATTCACTGCGTTTTATCGGAAGGTGCTTCGCATGCGACTTCCTGGAACTGTAATCCGCAGACTGAAACTGCAGTTGCGCGCGGGGAGGATCGGTTTTACCGGCGTGTCGAGCGATATTAGTGAAATCAGCCTCGGATACTTCCGTCAGGTGACACACCGAGTAATTTCGTTAACTCGGCGATGGCGCAACGGATCGTTTGGCACGCGCGTCCTTCGACGAGCGAGCAAGCAAGCTCGTTCTCCAGCGAAGCTGCGCGCGCGAAGCGAGCAATTAGACGCGTCGCGCGAGAAACGCGTTCGTTAGCTTTGCGATCGAGTTCCGTCGCGAGGAAATCTCGTTTCCTCTCTCTCTCTCTCTCTCTCTTTCTCATTCTTGCTGGCACGCTCGAACCGTGACGCGACGAGGTAGAAGAAACCGACGAAGAGAGACGTTTCGACGAGGCGACGCAATCCACCGCATGATCGACGTGACGCGTAAATCGCGTAACCACACGCCGTTGGAGTATCGACTCCAATTAACGCTCTTCCGCGATTACGTAACGAGCGAGCATTACGTGCGGCAAAGTGTGTTACGGAAGCCCGACGTTACCGAATTATTATGCACCTGCTGCGCCGCCGACCTGGAATAGGTGTCCGAAGGGCAAAGGGTTAATCCCGGAATATATACGTCACTCCGCGGCGTATCGCGGATTTAATCGTTGCGCGAGAGTCATCTTTTTATCCCCCTGCTGCCGTTTCATCGCTAACTAATCTGCATGATTATGAGACCGCGACAAAAATACTGGGAGCTTCCTAAGTTCATCGATATATCGGGCGTGTTTCGCAAACGTGTTTATACTTAGCCACTGTGAACGGAAGGACGGAATAACGAGCGAAGATACGCCGGGATTCGTAATGACACGTGATCGAAGAATCAACGAATAATATTACCGAGTGATATGTTTCCGCGAGAGACCTCTCCCCCCGGTACTCTCAGGTACTGCGAGGCCGAAGTTTCATTAGTTTCCGTGTAGATCCACGCCCTGCCTCTGAAACGTCGAGCGGATCGTCGACAAAAAGAAAGAGAGAGAAGTAAGAGCGGCCACCGCCCGGCGAGCAATTCTCGCCGCGATGTGCACCGTCTTTCTCTCTCTCTCTCTCGCGCGCGCGTCGTTCGTTCCCGGAGCGAGTTAAGCCGGCAAAATCGAGAGCCTCCGCCGCCGCCGTCGTAACGGATCTGCCTCGGTTTCGCGAGCGGCTTCCTCGCGCACGGCGTTTTACCGTTAACGACCTAAATCGGCGCGGGCAATGAGAGAGAGAGAGAGAGAGAAAGATACGCGGCGTTTCATGGGCCGCAAAGGCATTTCTTGCGGAGAGCCGAGGAGTAGTCGTAGCCGGAGAAACGTTCTCTTTCTGATTTCGCCTCTGCGTTTTTCCCGGCGAGCGATTAGCGCGAGTACGCCTCTTGTACGCCCAGGAAAAAATAGATAGATAAATAGATACACAAAGATAGATAGATGGGGAGATGTCTTTCCGCCCGCCGAAGATCGCTTCGTTCTCGCGACGATCGCGATATTCGGTTCGTGGTTATGAATTACAGCGTTTAATCGACTAAAGTGGATTCCGACGGAAAGAAACTTGCAGTTCAGCATTTTCCATGAAAAACATCGAACACTAGTCCGCAGGATGTTTTGATGAGCAACTCTCCGTGGTGCTCATCATTGTCGCTCCGCATTGTCTACATGAGCGTTACACCGGCAGCGGACTAGCCGAACTATCCGCACGATCCGCATTCGTACGATGTATGTAATCCGCGAACCGTGCGTGAACGGTACACACTTTGCGCCCGGTTGTGGATCCGGCTTAATGCGGGAGAAGCACGCCGCGGTTTGATCGATGGTACACGCGTCTCGCTTGGCGATGAGTCGCGTTGTCGTCCGTCGGCGCAGTCCGATCGATGTTTGTCTCGATCGTAACCGGTATTGCGAATCGGACTCGTCGAACACCCGGCGTGCGTCGCGAATTCTTTTCTCACAGGCGGACGACAGGCCAGACGATGACGCGATAATATCGAAATTAACTTTGCTCGCGTTGCCGCGAGGAGAGACCGTCAATTTCCACGACTCGTTGAATCGCGCACAGGATCCGACCGGTGCGGATTTCTGTGCTTCGTGCGAGACGAGAGTAAAGAAAGCGCGCGAGAGGGGAAGCCTCGGCGGCGAATCAACATGTTCGACGGGAGAAACGCTTTTCGCTTATCTCGAATATTCGGCAGATGCAGATAATTCCGTACAACGCGACGCTTGTCTCGCTCGGCGGAATATTTGCCGAGTGAACGGCATCCGCGACCGTCTTTGAGCTATTGAAACCGCTCTTTTGTTCTTCCGTCGTTGCGGGAAGGTCGCTATCTTGTCGGAGAAATAATACGGAGTCGTGCGCATGAAAAAGAGAGAGAGAACACGCGCGAACGGCATTTTTATCGGTGATAGGTGCGCCTCGGTGGATGATTAAGCGATCGATAACGCGTTGAAGAAGGACGCACGGTAGTCTCACATTCAGTTAGAGTTCCGTTTTAGCGAAATTGCATTTACGTCGTAATCCAGCACGGACGCGGCCTGGTACGTTGTAGACCCAACGGCGAGGTGATAAAGATCGAAGCATGGCCGCTCGGCTCTTGACAAACGACGATTCCCCCCGTACCTACGGACCTTCTGCGTGAAATTCGTCAAGAAGAATCGTAGAAACACCTCACCGTGTTTTCACGAAAATGCGCGCGAGTTTCGCGTTTCGTGGATTTTGCATCACGAGTTACGCCCAGGACGACGCTTAGGGAGACGCGATTAGACGCGCGCTCGGCAGCCGACCGACGGGTAGAATCGCATTCTCGTGCCGGCACGCGCGGTAAAAACGTTATTGATCATTCGTTACGATTATTAGCTTACAACTTTGTAAAAGCGCGCGCGCGAGAGAGAGAGAGAGAGTCTGTTGAAACGCGCGAGCCTCTCGCGAATTTACGCGAACGCACGATTCCCGGCTGCGGCAGGAACGACCGTTTAAAACGGCGACGGAGAGCAGGCCGTTTCGTGCGGCCGGTCGGTCGTCCCACGAAATCGAAACGTGACTAATCGCCGAAGGCGAGAACGCCATGGCGGCGGACGGGCCGCGACGCAGCTGACATTACAGGCGCTGTGAAACCGGCGACGTGTAACTCTCCTCGCGTGCGTCGGCGATCAGCGCGGCGATATCGCTGTTGGTGTTGGTGCCGTACTTGGCCGTTGGAGCGCGTGCGAGCATTCATTCCGCCGCGAACATGTCATTCTGGCGGTTCCTCTTCGTTCATCGGAAACGATTACGGAGATTCTCCGCAACGGTCGGTCGACAGACGTCTAAAATGAATCGCGATAACTTGAGATTCCGGCTCGCGACGCGCCCGTGTATCCCATTTCGTGGGAGACACCGTTAATGATACGGAGAATAGGAAGAAAGAGGACGGAGAGATTGTCATTAGCTCGTCTAGCTGCGACATCGCGATAAATGTGCCGGAAAAAAACGTAGTAGCGATACATGTATGTGTTTTGGCATTTCGCGAATGACATCGACTTTTGTATCCGATTAAGTTTGCCGCGCGCGCGCGATATCCACCGAATCTCGTGACCGGCATAATCTATACACCGCAATTAGCATACATGAATAAAGAAACCATGAATCCGCCGAGCCTACTAGTCGGCTATGCCTTCGTGAATGAATACGTATTTACGGTTTGATTCATTTTATTGAATCTCGTCGAACGAAGGATCGGTCGATACTGACTGTTTTCAATTATGTCCTTTTTCCCTTTTCTCTCTCTCTCTCGAGAAGAAGAAGAAGAAGAAGAAGTCGAGTTAATGAATAACTATAGTGTGAAAGTTGCGTTGTTTTTTAATTTATAAAGTTGCCGCCGATGACAAGAGTTCGTTCGGGGATTTGTCCTCACGCATTCGCCGTACAATGCCCCGACGACGGGACTTGTTCCCTCCCCTTTCGAGATGAAAGCGTGATATTTGAGGTGGAATTCATTTCTCGAAATTATACGTGAATCGCGGAAGGACAATGAGGAAAAAGAGCGGCGAAGAATTTCTCGAGCACCTTCTTCTTGACTCGGTAATCCGCTGGCTTTTCATTACGCTCTATAAATTCGACGATATGACGACCCGCGCGTCGCGTCTCTCCTCGAGACCATCCTTTCTCTTCGCGGAATGATTTTCAGGTCCGCGTTATGCGCTGCCTCGCGCGCTCGAAAGGCGTCGAAGTTCGACGCGCGTAATAACATTTCACTCGTCAATTACGGGAGCACTCGCGTTTCGAAATATCTTACACGTCGCATCCGGCGCGAACGCGATCGACACGGACCGGCTCCCTGCAATTTTCTCGCGATCCGACCGCGACATTTAAATTAACATGCATCCCGCTCGTACGTAGAAACATGTTAATTGGACGACCGATTTGTCAGACACGCATCCTCATCGTCGCGACGTGACGTCTGAGAGAACTCTCGTTCTTCCGTGAGCGATTTTTCCGCACACCAATTCGCGAACGTTGTCTCGGTTGCGACAACGTGGAAATATATGGACACATTCGTGGCAACACTCGCTGATTACGTGCCCCGGTAAGTTTTCGACGCGAGTTCGATTCGATCAAAAGAGGAACATTCGCTCGCGAATAAACCTGCAACGCTGTCGATCAGCGTCAATTGTACCCCCTCCGTTCCCCTCGCCGCGTTCGCAGTCTTTCTCAGCGCGACCGGTCCGGAGTTGCAACGTGTTCGCCAAGAGACCGCTCGTAGGTACGCCTTCGGATGATTTTTAGTCCCTTATTACGGTGTTCCAGCTCGGACACTCGGTCACGCAACGCTCGTTCGTATCGTGGGAGTCCCGTCGCGCTGACTCGTTCGCGGGGAAAAGGGACACGTGGGTTTGGAGGCGGGGGTCAAGGGGCAGGGAAAGAGAGAGAAGGCGAGCGAGCGAGGGAGGGAGGGAGAGAAAGAGAGAACGGTGGCCGGAGCGCGCGTTTTCGACGGAAATCGATCGCGCGCGCAGCCGGAAAACGTTGCCGCAGTCGCGCGCGAGACGCTACGTGCTCGCTCGATCTTGCCCGAGGTTGCCTTTCCCCGCTATCTCTCGCGCAGCCTTCGTCGTTCCCGGCCAGGAAGGGGACACGAGTGAGAAGGGCTCCCTCACTCTTCCCGATCCCTCTCTCTCTTTCTCTCTCTCTCTCTCTCGTCCCGCGCCTCCTACCGCTTTGCTGCCGCTCGTTCTCGAGGGACGGGGCGAGTTCCCGAAATAATCGTGCGTATCGATCCCCGCGCGCGCGACCCGTACAGGGTGAATTTATTCTCGTGCACGGGGTGAACGGGGAAGAGAGGACAGGCTGAGAGAGAGAGAGAGAAAGTGCACGTGTATCTGTGTGTCTGTGAGGGACAGAGCGAGCTTCGTTACTTAATCGCTTCGTGTTCGAAACGAGGGCCATCGCCGACCGTGGCGTTGTCGGGACTGTTGCCGCGTGCGTTTTTTCACGCTCGAACGAAAACGGATCGCGCGAGAGCGGGGCGCGAGAGAGGTGTGGCGGCGGGGAAACCACAGTTGCGTTCGTTAGGATGCCAGGAGGCATCGAGAGTTTACGGGTTCAGCTATTGAGAGACAGGAGCCTATCGTTACTTCCTTCGTCCAACCTCGCGGACACTTATTTCAAGTCCCGACGGGAAGAGCGGCGTAAATCTGCACGCGCATGCAAACAGGGTGTAAACCGTGCTTTCATTTATTTAATCGCTAGATGCGAAACGAAAAGCACATCGAGTATTCGAGGATTGTTCGGGGACATATGGTGGGCCCCGGCTGTATCGATAGCAAATTTCTTCGCTCACGAAAGTTACATCCACATCGGGTTTCCGCAAATGATGAGTCGGCGGTTATGCCCCGGCCGAGTGACACATGAAAATCTCCACTCACGACTATTTCCGCGTGACTATCGTGCACGCGGAATTTTCCCGCTGCATCGACCGCGTCGAAATTAACAATGCGCGTACCGATCACCTTACCCACATTTGCCTCTTGAAGCGATCGGGCGTTCTTCTCGTTGTTTCATTCGAATCACGTTTGATCGAAGTTAGAAACGATTCGTCAACAAGCACGGAGAGGTAATCCTGAGACGCGTCGTTGAAAAAGTGGACGAATGCACTTCTCTTGTTTTCCCATTTTCGAAATTGCGTAAAATACAAGCGAGCGTGTACGTGTGTACCGTCGTTTCATTTGTCGAGAGAGGGAAAAACGCTTCGAAAAAATCGTGGAAACAGCTATTCGAAGGACCCCCCCCCTTCTCCCCCGTGATTCGTTTGGCGACGTTTCGCGAAACCTCCTCTGGCTTTTAACGCAGTTTTTACCGGCCTCTCGCTCGCTCGCTCGAATTCAGCTTCCTTCTTTTTTCTCCGAGCGCATTGTTTCGCGCGCGTTTTGTCCGTGCGACGACGTGTCGTATTGTACTCATTGTTCGGAGGACGAGCAGAAGAAGAGAGAGAGAGAGAGAGAGACAGATCGCCCCGTGGTTCACTAGGAAATATATTCGATCGTACGTCGCGCGAACGTCTCTCCAAGTGCGTCTTTCGGTCGGCAAATCGCGCAACACTTTCATTCGATTACCTCTCGTAACGCGATCGTTACGTTTAAGAAGATAAAAACGCCATCTCTTCTCCGAGAGGAGAATCCGAAACGACATACCCAACGCGCTTAGACAAAGGCCGTTCGTTTTTCGCAATGAAGTGTGCAGCGAGGGATAAAGTGATTCCGAGCGAAACAATCACCACGAAGGGAAGGAATACATACACGTATCCAGTGTACACACACGTAATTGTAAATTCAACTGTACACGACGAGACGGAAAGGGAGTAACGCGCGATTCGGAGAAATCGGTCGAATTCTCGCGGGCGCGGAATCGATCGAATTTCAAGTGCGCTCGAAACAAAGACTCAATTAATTTCCCAAACGAATGTTGACGATCGCGCCAAGTGGGCATAATACATGCGCGATAGTGTGTACGCTCGGTTTACAAAGTCAAGGCTAAACGTAAGCAGGTTTCCGAATATACAAACGCAGCTAGCCAGGCGTGAAGTTATCCCTCCCTCCCTTTCTTCCCCCTCTCTCTGCCGCGAGGAACACGCGCAAGATAATTCTAAGTTCGACTCATTTCACCACGCTGTTTTGTAACGTTCGCGAAACCGGTGTATTTACCAGAACGTTTGCCGAAGCTTCGTCTTGAACGCTCTTTCGCGTTTCCCTCTGGCATCAACGCCTCGACGGCGGCGGTCGTATATAACATTAATTTCCGCGAATCCCGCGATCGGAATTATCAATGACAAATTGAAAAATTACTAATGGAATAAATCGCGATGTTTGCAGATTGTATTTCATATGATATAAATCTCATTTATACGCGCGACGAGGGAATTGCAGAATTAACCGGAATTAATTCATTATGCGGACTCGGTCGAATTTAACGTAACGTTTGTAAGACTCGTGCGATATTCGATGTTGAGCCGACTGTTATATTTCAGTAGAATTAAATCCCTCTCTCTCTCTTTCCTGCGCTCTCGCTCGCTCGCTTTTAGGAAACGGTTAATGCGATTTTAATTTCTCTTCCGTTGAATCGTCATTTCGGCCCGAGTAATTCGAAATGTCACCGTCGAAAAGATAANGGGGGGGGGGGGGGAATTTCGAAGAGCTCGCGAGAAGCGACGTGTCGCATTCCGATCGGAAAGCGCCCACTTTCGACGCCGCCGTTGCAGCCATTCCCGATCGTAAGGTAGAAAGAGTATCCTCCGAGCGCGCGAGCATCTCCGAGCTAAAATGTAACCCAAGATCATGCGAGCGAAGCGAGGTAGACTCATCGCGAAAGACCTTCCCCCGAAACAGGCGCACGAAACTCGTTTTAGCTCCATCCTCGCGGCGAGGCGGATCTCGCAGCGTTCCTTTCCACACAACAACCGCCCCGGCACACACATTTCGTCCAGAAGTCACGTCGCGTCGTATTCGTTGCTCGATGAGACCGAAGCGGCGCGGCGGGCGAGAGAGAGAAAGAAAGAAAGAAAGAAGGAGAGAAGCGGCCGAGAGAAGACGATCGTCTCTCTCCTTCTCTTTCTCACTCCTGGTAAAGAATAGGCGAGGAAGCTCGCCAGCCGCGAGCATCGGACGTTGAGGTCGTCGTCGCATGCCATCGTCGCGCGAGTGCACTCGCGCGCTACGGCGAATATATATATTTCCTCGGCGTGCGGATTACGAAATCCGCCGGCGGATCGAACGATTATTCGTTATCTGCTATCGTCGGGAAACGGAGGTTCTCGCGACGAGAGGTAGACCGCGGCGAGACCCGCTGGTAAGCGAGCTTTTGTTCGTTCCTCAGTCTGAATCACGCTTAATCACGTATAGGAAATATCGCGAGTGTAGCGGCGGTAAAATTTCACGGCACAATACGCGTCGATTCGAGTCAGCGTTAATTTTAACCGCGGAAAGAAACAGCCGCGCACGTGTCGCGCGTCCAAGGAATAATATCAGCAGTATCGAGGTATCGCCCGTTATCCTGCCGACGATACCGAGTATTTTTAAGCGGAGAAGTGACGATACCATCTTCAATTCGAACGGTCATCGTGCAATCGCGTCTCCTTTTCCTCTTTTTTTTTCTCCCCTACCGACCGTCTTCGTCGCCAGCGGCGGCAGCGTCGCCTCGTTCGCTTCGTGGAAATTCGATTTCTGTGCGGACGAGTGAAATCAAGAAGAAAGCGGACGCGCGCCACGGTGACGAAGCGCGAAGATTAGGAGAGCCGCGCTATTTAGTCGGTCCGTGTGCGTTCGTGTTGGAGGGTAGGACAAAAGGGAGCGGACGAAAGTAAGGGACGGATCGGTGCGAGGAGGAGATGGAACGCCGGCAGGGTTCTCGTCGGTGAGATCGAACCTCGCTGCCGCCGCCGCTGCGTGGCTGGCTGGCTGGCCGAAGGGAGGGTCGACGGAGAATACGACTGCTGGAAAAACCGGACGGACGAGGAGAGAGGAAAAGGCGACAGGCGGCGGGCGGAGGAGCCGGCGATCCTTCCGAACGGGTGCGGAGGACAGACGGACGGTGGAGTCGGGAATAGTCGCGATTGCGTGCCGCCGTCGCGACGAAACGCGCGCGGTAATTGCTCGAGATAAATTACCAAGTACGGTGTCCGGAAACGGATCGTCGTTGCGACGATCGATTGAGATATCGTCGGCGTCGTCTGTTTTTCACATGCGAAACATGCCGGGGGAGAATCGTATTGAGATAAATACAGGCGGATGTGCGTTTATTTCGGCTAAGGTTTCGCCCTCTTTAGAGAGAGAGAGAGAGAGAGAGAGAAACTGGAAGAATAAAATTGTATTATAAGAATGAAGTTTAGATATACGCGTGAGAGATACGTGTGTGTGTACACATGTGTGCATATGCTCACAGAAATCGGGAACAGAAGGGTACAAAGTAGAAAGTAAAAAGAAGAGAAAAAAGTACGAGAGAAATGAAAGCACGTTGAAAAAAAATACGCGTTCCGGCGATACGGGAATAAATTATCGCAGCGTGGCGTACAGAGGCAGAGCAGCGCGCTCGAGATTTTTACGATCGCACGAAGGAACGCGCGTGTATATATATATATATATATATAGGTGCGTACCTCGCGCGTGTGTCACTTGGCGTTTTATCTATTTACGATACGAGATGCGTGCGTCGTTGCGCGCGCGTCAGTCCCGGCGACGACCACGTACGTACGTGCATTCTTCCTTTTACGTAAGCGGTCGCCGATTGCCGTTCTCCTGCCGTTTAATAATTAATTACGTCTATTTAAATATATAATTCGTATCGCCGCGCCGAACTGGAACGTCTCTCACCGCCGTCGGCGGGACTGGCGTAAAATCGCCCGCGCGGCGAATATATGCATTACGAAGATGCCGAGGGCGGCTCGGTGGGGACTGCAAACTTTTCCATTTACCGTTAACGATGTGACCGCCCCCGTTGAGGTCGTTCGGTCGCCGAGTGACCGTATAGACACTTTTTAGTACGCGCCATTCAGATGTGCGGTCTGTTCGGCCAAGTTGCAGCCGTCGCGACGACCCGGAATTTATACCGTGTTGCCTCCCGACGATGATCCGATGTTCGTTCTGCGCGTAGTGATCGGTCGCTCGACGATCCGACGAAATCTCTCGATGCCTCCGTCGACGGAACTCTCGCGGAAGATTTCTTTCTCGACTATTCTTGCATCTTTGCGCGCCTTCTTTTCTCGTTCAACGGCGCCTCCTTATCGCGCCGGCGAAGAAGAAGAAACGTATTACGCGGATCGCTCGTTCGGCCCCGATGCCGAATGATTTAAATGACAATGACCGTGTCAAGTGGAGTTGGTTCCGGACATTGTGCGCGCTCGGCTACTCGATCGGCTTTCACTCTCGCCATTATGCTAATGTGACGTATTGTTGCCAGTCACGACCATGTGTTAGCTGGATACTAATCGCGCCTTTGTTTACTTGCTCGCAGAATTTCAGGTGTCGCGCGGTAGCCTACGCGCACGTGTGTGCATGCGCGCACGTGTGCGTGCATGTGCGTGTATATGCGTGTTGCCGAGAGACGAGACTCGTAGTATTTAAAGTCTCATTAATAGAGGATGCACGTGGTCGGATCATTGAACGCTCGCGAGATAAAATGCAGGGAAAGATAAGAGAGACGGAGGGAAAAACGTCGCTACTTTTCCGCCGTAGTTTTCCGCGAATCGACGCGCGGATACAACACCACCCTGTGTGTGCGCGTCGCGCCAACCCGAAAGAGTCCGCGAAAGTGGGTTGAACGACGCAACCTAAATACGACGACACGAATGTAGCGCGCGCGCGACACAGATGAGCCGCGTCTATACATATGTACTCACACACACAAATATATATATGCAAAACGGTGGTGAGTGTCCGAGCAAAAATTGCAAGCCTCGTACGTGTCCGCTCGCGCGTTGACGGTGGGAACTCGCTTACGGCGACGACACCCGTTCCGAACGACGACGATGCGTTCGGCGATAATCGAATTTCCGTGACGCTTAACGACGTCTATCGACTCATTATGACATTAGGTGTTGCCCTTTACAGCGAAGAGGGAGACACGAGGAAGGCCGGTAGTCGAGCGAGAGTGGTGGTCGATACGAGTTGACTGGCACAAAATCGCGCGTCGCGGTGGAAATTGGAGCGGCGCAGATTATCGTGAAATTTTCGCGCTTATCGGTTTCCCGCCGTTGTTTCTAAACGGCGTCCCGCAACGGCGGACACACTTATTACGAGCCTGTCAATTTATATCGATCTCTCGTGCGATCCGGGCTGATTCCAGTGCGTGCGTACGCCCGATTAATCTCCAAGCACCGCGCGTAAATTGCGCGAACTGCGCGGCCCGATATTACGCCGATCTGTGATTTTTCCGCCGCGTAAATCCGTTAAGTGCATTATCGTGCGAATCGACTGCGCGATCTATGAACGCGATACGGATATTCGATCGGGCCAATGGAGATTCGAGTAACAAACCCGACGACGCGGCCGTTCGTTCGCAGTACGAACGATTTGTTGAGGCAATCGGTACGATGTATATACGTGTGCAGGAATAATAAATTCACGTGAGCGCGCAAGAAACGCGGCGACGACGGCGCGTTGCGTGCATTAGCGCGCGAAGAGACGCAAAACTGCGTAATGAAAAATAATTTATCGCCCGCGCCTCGCGTCGTTTATGCAATCGACGCACGCCCGGCGGAAAGAAGCGCGCGAGCGAGCGAGCGCATTGTTACCGCGGCTCCATTCACGGCGATTATTTGTCTCGTTTAATGCAGACCTTGTCTTTCCACGCGGACTCGAGAGATCAATGACAGATGTTATACAATACGATCGAACAATGGATCGACGACACCCCGGGAGGAGGGGGAGATCGCGTACGTCCGATTGCTCGTACACCGGGGAGTCTTAATAAAAACGGGAACGGCCGATCGAAGTCGCGTGTGCGTTGTATGTTGCGCGATGGTTACACCAGCTCGATTTGCAGTAATGATATTAATATCGCGCCATTGGTTGTTTTACCGCGGAACGGCAAATTCATATCGGAGGTACGCGTGAATTTCGACGTGCTATTTCGAATATTCTCTTTGAAGCAGGGAAGAGGGGGGGGTGGAGGTTTTATCAATTTTCCGTATCGATAATATACGTTGCAACATGTGCGGCTTTGTGTGTATATTCACGCCTGGCTGACGTTCGTCGAGTCTTTTTGCAACGCGTCGCGATTTCGACCTGCGATGTGATACACGCGCATCCTTAATTACACACTTGCGAAACATTGTCGACGCGAACGTGGCGTTCAGCGCTTTCCTTGGCGCGACTCGTACACAGGAAATAAACGAGCGATTCGTGCACTCCCGCCGATATCGTGTCTCTCGTTATTTCCCTACCGCGGGTTTTTTATTTTTGCTTTGGTTTTTTCCGACCATCTCTCTCTCTCTCTCTCTTCCTCGCATCGGATCGAAAATTCGGAAGCGATTTCACGCGCGACGTCACGCGTGCATTAATTCAGTCTCGAGGATTCTTCATTAAACGGAAATTATTTATCTGCCGTGTGATGCGCGTAAATAAGTAATAAAGGCGCGTGATACGTAAAACAAAACACGTGTCTCGCTGCTATCGCCTCGCTAACGAAGAGCGAAGAGGAAACCGACGATGGTCGGGTCTCTCTCTCTATCCCTCCCCCCTTCCCTCTTTCCGCCCATGATGATTCGTTTCGCGACACGTACGCGCGCATACGCACCGGCGTTATTTCCCTCGGCCGTTTCTCAAGCGCGTACCTGCTCGCACGCGATTCCATATAAGAAGGTCGACAGCGGCGCGTAACGTGCCTGCCTCTTGAAACTCGATATGCATGTGTGTGTGTATGTGTGGCACAGATTCGTACCGCTCGGTGCGCATACTGTGAGAAAGAACGAGCGTGTATCGAGCGAAGCGAGAGAGCGCGCTCGCCGCGGTAGGAGAGTGCACGGTGCGATTCCGCTTCGCATGCAGCTGCCTTAAAAAAACGGAAAACGGTCCTCCACGGTAAAAAAAAAAAAGCCTTCGATGTCTGGGGGCTTCGCCTTGCGTGGACGTCGAAAGGAAAGAGAGAACGAATGAGCGAGCGAGCGATCGTGCCAAAAAAACTACGGCTTTTTATCACGCAGAGGTGAAGAAAGAAGGAGAATCGTTGGCGCGACCTTTATACGGCAAGTTCGATCGGCACCGTCAGCTGTTGTGCATTAAACATGCATAAGGATTCCGTGAACGGGTGTCGCGCGTTATGTTTAATTCTCCTTGTGGACATCGTTCTGGAACGCGGCGCCGGTTACGTTGAATTTGCGCGGAACTCGGTTTTCGTTTCGAAAATTGAAAATTTTGAAAATCTCTCGGACATCTCGCGTCGTTAGCGCGCGCGCCGAAGCGCTGGAGCGGGTATATGCGCGTTTCCATGCTGTGTTATATCGTTAGTTAATGTTCGCGGTAACCTTCTCGTCCTCTCTCTCTCTCTACTCTTTCCGTCCTCCCTCCCTCCCCCTTTCTTCCCCGTCGATTCTGACGTTGTATTGCGCGTTACACACGCAGGAGTTAAACATTATACCAAAGCAGGATGAATTTCGCGTTTATAAAGAACTTTGAAAAGTACGGTGAATGGAGAGCGCGTATACGCGCGCGCGCGCGCGCGTGATGTAATCCTCTTTTGCGTACTTTTCTCGGATGAATATACTAGTTTCTTGTATAAGGTACTCTTTTAACATCTGTAAAGAGCGAGCGGGGCAAACGAGATTTATTAAAATCTCGGGCATAAGATACTTAAGGTATCAGATTCTTTATTCTACGAATTTTACCTTTTCACTACGGAAAGTGTAACCCAAAGCTATGGAACAGAAAGAGAGAGAAAGAGAGAAGGAAGAAGAAGAAAGGGAGAAGTGCCGCAAGGACCGGGATTCCGGGAAACAATTCTCCGTAATATCCAGTTATCTACGGGAATAGACGATAAATAGTGCCGGTAAAGTGATCGGCGAGTGATATACAGAGATATGCCCTTTCGGGACCAGCAGAGCGTAGTTTTATCTCTCTATCCCTTAATCACTTTGGAGTCCCTCCGGTGAAAACGCGATGAAACGCGCACGCGAATGCGTTATTATTCCCCCCCTCCCGTCGACAACCCGGTACGATAACTTATCGTCTCGGGTTTTTTCCCCCCCGCGTTATAACGCGAAGACGTCGCTCGTTTGGACGACGTTGACAGTTCTGTCGCGCGCGGGTAAAACGCGCACTCTTGGAAGACAGCAGCGCGGCTCACGGGAGCGCGTCAAGGGCTGGCCGTTAATTGTGACATATCGGCTATTGAACAGTTCGACATGGGCGGGGGGG
>NW_014554529.1:382656-385281 GCF_001313825.1 Dinoponera quadriceps | reverse complement strand
CCCCCCCTCCTCCGTCATCTCTGCCGCATTCTCCTCGTCCTCCTTCTCCACCTCGCGTCGCTCTCGTCCCCTAAACTTATCGATTACCTATATTCGATTTTAATTGTCCACTATCTCTCTACTCCGTTACGTCACCTCGCATTAATTTCTGCGCCGCTTTCCACTGCACGATCGAGGGCTGGCTACGGGTTTCCTGATATGTACGCGCGCCATTACAGAGAGAGAGAGAGAGAGAGAGAGGGGATGGACGTTAAATTAATCGAGACAATACTATTCTAATTTTACAGCCGGCTGTGCGGCAGCGCTCGCGCGTCAAATTGTATCGCTGTTATAATGAATCATAAGTGCGACTATTTCGTGGAAGTCGCTTTGAATTTCGCGGCTTTGCACTTCTCTCTGAATTTCTCTCGCGTCGCACAACCTTTCGTTATGCGATTAATTGTATTCAGACGAATATTCACGCGCGGAGGACTTTTTAGACGCCGATTATCGGATTTTACAGAGCATTTCTGACCTTCGATTCTCGGCGTCCGAAAAATTCGCGGCCAAAGCTCGGTCTACAATATGCTCTTTGCATCTTGTTTCTCGCTCTCTTCCTTCTGTAGGAACTTCTATTTACTTATGAAAAAGAGACAGACAGCAAGAAACAAGAAACAAAGAGCACATTGTAAGTCAGGCTTAAAAGCTAAGTAAAAGAAAAACACGCGTTCATCATTTATGCTCGGAAGACGACACCGACGCTTTCGTGGACTCTTATTTCGAACTCCGATCGTGCCAGCTCCATCGAACTGATCATCGTGCGCTAATCTCGCGCGCGTCTCGACGACGTTTTCGCGGGTCGATAGCATAATGCCAATCTGCCGAGACAATCCGGATAGCGAAGCCGCATAGAAGCGTTTAATCGTCGCTCCCCCTTAACCGATCTCGACGGACGTTCCTGCATGTGGTCCCCCAATTTGCATTCCTGCCGGTCGACCCTCTGTTGGAAGACGTATTCCTCTCTCTCTCTCTCTCTCTCTCTCTGCCGAGTCCTCTCCCGCGAGGACGCTACTCGGCGTGGCTGCCTAAACCGCTCATTTGGACGGTGGATATCCCGTGCGCCGAGTCTGAGAAGCCAGTCGACTCGCGGCTGGCTGGCAAAAACGCCGACATTTCTCTCAGCTTCTTCGTTCGTGCGAAAACGGCCCGCCGAGCGCGACGGAGATGGTTCCGAAAGATGCTGTATCTTGACTCGGAAAGGACGAGGAAGATAACGTTGAGACAAGGACGCACAGTTCTGATCTCTGTTCTTCCCTCCCCCTCTTTCTCTTTAGGCTCTCCGCTCGTTCTGTAATCTGTACGGCACGGCGGGCCGCGATTGGACCGCGGAAGGGATCGCCGGGAAGGAACGGCGCGAGAGCGAGAGAGACGACGGACGGGCTAGGAAGGGACCGAGGGTTGAGGCGGCGAGGAGGGTGTTACCGTCGCATTTCAGAGAGAACTTTAGCGCGCTACGAACGGAGGTAGGCTAGCCGGCGAGAGAGCGGAGAGAGACGGTGCGGGAGCGAGAGATGCGAAGGGAAAGAGAGAGAGAGAACGTAACGGGTGGTCGTGTCGGAAGGAGAAAGACCGAGGGAAGACAGAACGTGGGACGTAGAGAGTAAGTGAGCGAGAGAGAGAGAGAAAGGTAGCGCGAGGGGGAGGAAGGGAGATCCACAGAGCCGACACGTCTCTCTGGCTATGCTGTATGCCGCCAGGCTACCCTGCTTCACATTGGCTCCATCTTTCTCTCTTTCTCTATCCGTCTTGCTTTCGCTCGCTCGCTCCCGCCCTCTCTCTCTCTCATCGACGCGACCCAGCTCGTTTCTCCGCGTCTCTTTCTCGCCTTCTCCCTGTCCCCGTCTCTCCCTTCCTCGCCGCCTCCTTCTCTAGCTCGCGGCGCGGTACTCGTTCGTTCTCGCTCTCGGTCGCCGCTGTGTGCTGCCTCTGGTCTCCTGGTTCCTCTCGGCCTGCTCGCGCTCGTTCGTTCAATACTCCGTGAGAGAGAGAGGTAGGGGAGGGTGGCTGAAAGCGACCGGGAGGGAGGGAGGGAGGTCGGGCGGCAGAGGCCAGGGGGAGAGAAGCGGCGGCGGCTCTCTCGCGCGCGCAAACCCAACGGACTCCACGGAACACGATTCCACCGTTGGTTGGTGGGCTACGGATGGTTCGTTCGCACGATCGAAACCAGCCCGGCCGAAGGAGAGAGAGAGAGTCGAGGGAGAGGAGCGGGAAGACCCCGGGCTCCCTCGCTAATGCGGAATGAAACGGCGTGCGCGATCGGCGAATCGCGAGGGGCGAATCGCGCGCGCACGGGTATCGTTTCTGAATAGTTGACGAGCTCTTTCTCTCTCTCTCTCTCGGCTACTGGCTAGCTAATAATACGGTTTCTGGGTCGACAGTCTCATTTACCTGCCGAATCGTCGCCGAAACGCGACTCTGAGAATCGCGCGATGTCGACCCACGCCGTCGTGTTTGGCTGTCTATTGGATAATTCAGAACGTACGCGAAAGGCCCCTCGATGTGCGACGATCTGCTTTATGGCGCTCGAGAGTGGAGGTAACACCGAGATAACGAATGCTGGTCGGAAATTGAGAGGGTGGGGGGGGG
>NW_014554529.1:374657-382650 GCF_001313825.1 Dinoponera quadriceps | reverse complement strand
GGGGGGGGGGGGGGGGGGGGGGTCGCGGCCGTGTTGTACTCGCGTCAATTCCGAAAATGCCGCATTTATTTCTCCGTTCTAAAGAATGCGCCGCTGTTTTCCACACCTTTGTACTCTCCATTTCCATCGCAACCAATACATATATACATATATATATAATTACTCGTTAATCGATAAATACTCCTCGGACCGCACAAATAACGGTCACAAAAGGGGTGATAAGTAAACGGGGGAGGTCGATAAGTAACGGTTAATAACGGAATCGTAAGCCCGGGGTCGTAACGCGCTCATGTATAAACGATCGCGGCGCGGGGCCGTAGCTCCTATTCGACTGCGCGTTTAGAAACTCCGCTTTACCGGACGACACACGTAGACGCGTGCAAAGCGAGTCCGCGACCCGATAAACTCCGGCGCGCGCGCGCTGTCTTACGGTTAACACACGTATACGTGCGACGTTATCTGTAATCGCTTATCGTCGCTCTGTACACGCACGCACCGTACCCTGCCACCGTTTCATAACGAAAAACGCGTAACAGTTTCCGTTTGATATTATTACGTAACTACGCGCGCGGTAGCACCGCGCTTGCGAGAGCGTTTTAAGCCTCATCTCTGATCGTGCGTGACAATTGAACGAGTAAAAACGGACATACACATACGCGAGTCTCGTGAGACACGGCATATCCGAAAAAGCGACGGGTATTCGCGAGAGAAGACAAAAACGAAGGGGAACAGACAGATCGCTCGGCAGTCGCGGGGGCTCAAGGGATGATACGCCGTCTCCGGAGCGATATATCGGCTGCCGCCGCCGGTATCATCAACGCGGATATCGCGTCGAGAATCGTTTCGAGCGGATCTCGGCGGTGCGCGCCGCCGCGGGGCATTCGCTCTGTGATGCTCCCGGCGAACGAGGAGCACTCGTCCGCGTTTACACGCGGAAGTGGCCCGTTGCTGTGTGCGAGGCGAGCGAGTCACCGCGTCGTCGTAAAGTCGCTGATTCGTCGCGCGTCCCGCTCGCTCGCGTTCCTCGCGACTAGTTTTCCCTCTTGCTCTCGTCCTCTCCTCCCTGCCTCTCCCTCCGACTCCGCTCTTTCTCTCGCTCTCTTTTCCTTTCTCTCTCTCTCTCTCTCTCCGGCCGCGCTTCTCTGCGCTGGTACGCGGTCGCCCGCAATCGTTGTAAGCGCGTGTACACCTACGTATATAACATATATGTATATATTCACACATTTACCTATCTGGTGTCGTGACCTCTGCTGATCGATACAGAGTGCCGCTCATTTGCCACGAGGTGGAACGACTACTCCTCTCTCTCTCTCTCTTTCTCTCGCCCACCCACCGAACCTCCTCGGAGTCCCCGTCCCCTTTACCTCGTTTTCCACCCGCGAGGGGGGTGAGTGGTGTCTCCTCTCGCCCTCTTTCTCTCCTTCTCGCTGTGGCAGCGCTGACGATCTTTCTACCGACACTCGAGGAATAATTAGGACGGCTTCGTCGTTAGCATGGAGATTCGTCGACTGTCGTCTCTCCACCCGTCTCTCGTCCTCTCTCTCTCTGTTTTTCACTACCTTTTTCTCGGCATCCTATCCCTCCCCCCCCCCTTTTTTCTCTCTCCCTCACTGTTTCTCGTTTTCTTCTTCGTCGACTGCTTCTCTCTATATCTGGTAGCGGTGAGTTATGCCGCGACGAGAAGGAGAGAGGGGGAGATAAACGACGGGATGGGAAAGGAGATGGGAAAACAAACGAGAAGGTGGGAGCGGAAGGCACGAGGGAGAGATATAAAATGAAAGGTTGAAGATGTCGAGGAGCAAGAGGAGGAGGTGGGGCGGAGAAGGAGGAGAAGACGAAGGAAGAGGAGGTCGCGCACCGAGTTTCGGATAAAATTCAGCGGGCTCGGTCGGACTCTCTTCTTCGGTTCGCTCCTGCTTCCCTCTCTTCTTCCTACCCTCTGTATCTTTCTCGTTCCCGATCACGCGCGTCTCTTCTCGTTCCTCGCGCGGCGTCCGCACTCGTTCCTTCACCTCGCCCGCTCGCCGGTGCACGTTTTTTTCCGACCCGTTCCTCAGGTATTCCGCCGGTCTTAACGGCCGCCTCTCCCGTCCGCGGACGGACGCGAATCCACTCTTAAGAGACGTTTCTCTTCGACGTCCCTCTTTCCTCTCTCTCTATATAACTCTCTTACTCTCTTTCTTTCTTTCGATTCCACCATTAACTCTTTGGATGCTAAGAAGCGAACGTCCATGTTGTCGAAACTGCCGTCCGAGCCACTGAAGCATTCGCTCTCCCCAACATTTTTCGTATCGCGTACGCAGCTCACCCCTAGCCAGCCTTGTGCGCGGTCGAAACGCGCGTTAAATAGAAGGAATTCTTGTGCACGAAGCAACGGGGGCCGCTTTCGGCCGACCGTCCCTCTTTTCCTCGCGTGCTGCAAAAATCCGGCCGGGTAGGCAACGCGAAGGTTGCTCGTCGTGCCACGCTTACGTTTGCTTCGAGGTTGCTCCGCGAAGAGATATATCATCGCGACGCTTCCGGCTAATTTCTGCCTGCTCCCCTTACGGTATCGCGACCGCGACCGCGGTTTCGTTCCTCCACGCTCGAGGGTGTGGCAGGGAACTTCCAGCGAGCGGGAACGAACAGATTGTCTTCGCGTTTTTCGTTTTCGCGCGGAGAAATGCGCGGATCATGTATTTTCATATAATAGGCGGGTAAGAGAGAAAGAGAGAGAGAGGGACTTTATCTCTCTCCTCTTATTAATATTCCCGTTGGGCTCGCGCATCATGCGTTTACAGTTTGGCTCGCGATAAGTATCCGAGCATTTATAATCTACCTCGTCATCGAGCGCCGAGTACACGTAACTTCTCCGCGAGTCTCGTAAACCGAATTAGGAGTCGTTATCTTTCAAGTAGCGCGCGCATTAATTAACCATTATCGCACAGCGCAAGTACATCATCGGTACTCGGGAATCGCGAGATTATCGTTCCGAGAAAAGTGCAGAAGGTATCAGCTGGTCAAATATCGGTGGTTTTTCAGAAATTTTATTTTTTATACGGGTTTCCGGTAATTTCAAGGATTTCGGCATGGATCTTTGACAGTTGCTAGTTGATTATTGTGGGATATTGAAATCTCGTTGTATCCGGTGATTCAGAAGTAACATTTTAATATCTATCGTCGCGTTCACATATTAGTACGCGGGAAAGAAATTTGGTTGCATTGACCGGAGAGAGAACAGCAGCCAGACGCGTTCTGGTTGAGGGAAACAGAATTTCTGCTTCCTCTGACTCATATGTGCTTCTTAGAAATGTGGTTTCTTTCTGGTTGCTAAAGTAAGATTTTTGTTTCCCGTGTGCTCTTCGTAATCCGCCGATAACCATCACCGAGGGCACACACTCGACCACGCCACGTGTCTCATCGTCTCGTGCTCGACAATGCATTCGTAATCCCGGTTGATAATTAATTCACGCTCGAATGCGCGCGATACACCTTCTAAATAGCCGACGCGCGAGATCGACAATTGGAAAGCGTCGGTGGGACGATCTTGCGACGATGCGTTTGTCACGGTTTGCAGCGGATGCTCTCAAAAAACCTCGAAAACCCGCGTCTTTCCCCTCCTGTCTTTTCCGACCCCGTGTCTCGACAGCGATGACCGTCTGCGATTTGCCGATTTTTACTCACTTCCCGCGTGTTCCTCTTCTCCTCGTGCCGGCCGATGTTCTCGGTATCGTTGATCGTGCAAGTTGCGATTCTCTGTGCAAGAAAATCGTAATTAATAAGGAGAAAAAAAGAGAGAGAACGAACAGAGTCGAGCACGATTGCGCGCGTTAACATCGCGCGATCATTACCGGAAATCGATTCTTGGCTAATAGCGCGAAGTTGCTCGCGGAAAGTCGCCCTGGTGCGTCTACTGCTAACTACTTGTAATGATATCGAATTAGCACAAGTCGACGTTTTCGTAGTTCCGCGCTGTTACGGAGTAACCATGGAGTCGCGGCCGCTTTAATTCGACGCGTACCGTTCAACCAACCGTTTGAAGACTATCCCCCCCCCCCTCTCCCTGAAAGTTGAGACTGTACCGCGCGATTTAGAGCAATTTGGACATCTTCCCGTTTTGTATTGTGAAACTTGATGCTTTCATGGTTTTCTTTCTCTCTCTCTCTCTCTCTCTCTCTTTCATCGAACAATCGGCACGCTAAACTAGTCAATTCACGCGAATGGTACCTTCGCAACACTTAAAAGAAACATTTCTGTTGGAATCGATAATTCGCCGGGAAAGCCGGCGATATTTGTCTAAAACATTGTAAATATTAATTGAATAAATTTTGCATATTTATACTAAAGCGGGCGGAACGCACATGATTTAATCCCGGCTACCGAGACAAACAGAGGCGGCTCTTATAGTTTTATTTATTATTCGTTTACATACGCACGGCGCCGCTTTTTTCCTCGAGTTATCCCGCTCGCGTCGCTCAGCGCGGCGCGGTCTTAACAGCTGATATCGCTATTTATCTCCGTAATCGTCGAATAACATCGACATGCGCGACGCACTCTGGCGGACGCGCGCGCGCGCGCGTCTGCACGTTGAATGGTTATTAGCCGCAATATATCACGTTGCGCTCCCCGCGTGAACAAATCATATATGTAACGTAATGCAGTGTTATCTGGCGGCGCTTTCAGGTACGCGACGTTATCGTTTCGACGTCGTTTATTTTTGATTTCCTCCCCACTACCGGGCATGCGCCTATTATATATCAGCCCGTATATTTAGTGCTTCGGCATCGCATTAATTCGCGTTATAATGATACAAATGTCCTCCCAGTGGGCCCGTTGAAACAGCGGCGGGGGGCAGGTGGGAGGGAGGGAGTCGTATCATCCGCCGTCTATCCTAATGTTCTCCATTACGAGTCCCGATTAAGCGGCGTCCTTTATGTTGAAAAATGTTGCCACACGGAAGGGTGGAGCGGACGGGATGATTGGAATGCAGCTTAACTCGGCGAGACGGCCATTCTCGCGAAATGATCGATTAGCAAAGATCGTTCTCCAAATTGGCGACATATTTGAGAGAGAGTGTATTCTCCTTCCCCGCGGAGCTTCACTATTTCCAGCAGTGTATTGTTAATGTAAATGTCCCAATTATTAAGGTAAATGTGTTTAAGATTTAGAGCCGTATTCGAAATACGTCGCCCGTGGAGATTGCTGTTCAGAGATTGTTAGGTGAAAGAGACAGACAGACAGAGAGAGAGAGAGAGAGAGGTCGTTTCAGTGGAATTAATATTCGATTGGTTCGGAATTGGCACGAAATGATCACTTCTTCTAAAAACGCGAGATTAATTACTGCCAGTTGTGTAAATCGAGCGACGATGAATAAACGCGATCGAACGCGAATTGCTATTAACGCGACGCGCCGGATAATCCGGTCAATCTTTGGGATTCGTCATCTAAGTAAGGAACTAGCTGACTATCGCAATAGTGCGCGCGATAATTCGCCGAATCGACATCCGAAGCGCAGCGTTTGTAACAAAGTATTCGTCGTCGATACGACGCGATTTACACGTGAGGTGGCCGGATAAATCCGCCGTCGGTGCTCCGGCGGATTAACGACGCGCGGAGTCCGCGAATTTATTACGGGCATCATCGATTATGCAATTACGCGTAAAATAGGAACACCGAGCAATCGGGTCAGTCGACATTGCGCCGGAGAGTGACGAATCGCACACGGTCTCCTCTATTCTCGCTTCCAAGTGTTGCAGTTGTTCACCCGACGATTCCGCGGGATCAACGGGTTGATACGCAGTCACGATCCTGTTTATCATCAGACTAATGTCGACTCATCCTTCGGATGAATACAAATGCGCCAATCATTTCCAGGTTATCGATTACCGAGGATAGCGAGGATCCCTCTTTTCTTCTCAGCTTCGACAGCGTTGAAAGTAACGATATCTCCTCGACGTTCCACTCGAAATTTCGCCCAGTGTCGGAGCGTACGGTAACCAAGACCTTCCGAATACGAATCTCGCGTTATTCCGCGAGAGAAAGAGAGACGAATTGTCGCGGCGTTCGGTCGCCCGGGGAAAGACGCGAGACGACGCCGCGAGAAAGTCTAGAAAGGGATGGAGAGCAGCGAGCGGGAGACGGCGGGCCATCCGGAAGCGAGAGGCGCGCTCGCACGTACGCTCTCCGTCCAGTGCTCTGTACTGCGCAGCGTTTATCGCGGTATGAAAGATGAAACGAGACGATAAGACGGCGCGCCGGCTCCGCTCGCTCCTGCGTCGCGCGTGAAATTGGAACGTATCGTCGCAACGACGGTGCGTGTCTCGCTCGCCGATTCGAGGCGCCGCGTGGGAGAAGGATGGCTCGGTACTTACATCGTACACCCGCCTTAATTCGCTTTTATCGCAGTTGTGGAGTTCGGGTGTCGCGACACACGTTCGTATTTACCTGTGAGAATCGGCGGATTTACAGATGAATACGCGAGCTCACGGGACAAGGCCGAAAACGCGTCTCCGAAGGAAGATACGCCGTTGCGCAGCTCGCCTGACGTTTCGTTCGCGTATCGAGAGAAGAGAGACGTCCTTTTAGGATCTCGGTTACGCGGAGTTTAGTCGCGTAGGCGACTGCCAATAACCGTTACGGTCTCCCCCCTGTACCGTGGGTTGCGTCGGCGCGAGAGCGTGGAATCGCGAATTTCACGGCACGAGACGCGGCATCGGGGAAAAGGAGCGACCCGCTCATCGCGCGCGCCTGTTCCTTCGCTCTGCTCTCGAAGAAACGCGCACTCTTTCCGCGGTTGACATCGGCCAGGCGATCTCAAGAGCGCCGCGTGTCGTCGTCGATTCCGAAATAACAATCACATCACGATTGAATCGCAGTCGGCCGCAAAAATGTAGGTAAACGGCTTCTCTAGCCGGCGCGCGCGCAGCGGTTGTAACTGATCGTGAGACGACGACTGTTTCGTCGTCGACGACACGACGAGTCGAGAGTGGAGAGAAGTTGCTTTTAAAGTGACTCGGCTTTTTTATTGGACGCTCACGTTCGCCATTTGCGGCATTCGTCACCGTTCCTCGCGTCATCGGTGCGTACGTCGGTCGTTACGGCGCGAGAGAAAGCCGCGGTTGTTACATCTCCGTTGTTCGCGAGTCCGGATGAATTACGATGGCGGCTACTTTGTTAACGCGTTCATCCACGCTCGATTACCGAGCTGAGCCTTCTCCTCGAAAAGAGAGAGAGAGAGAGAGAGAGAGAGGGCATCATTTATTCCGCGCTCTGGGACAAAAACCCCTCAAGCGCCTCAAATCACAAACAATATATAATTATTAATTTAAATTTACATTGTAATTCGTGCCGAGTTTGTAAATGATTACATCTTAATAATAAATAAGAACAAAAATAGATGGGAATTTCTTTTAAACAAATAAGTAAATATTGAAAAATTACGAACATAGAAAACTGAAATAACTACATAAACTACATAAAACTACATTAAAGAGAGAGAGAGAGAGAGAGAGAGAGAGAGGGAGACATTCGCACACACTTAGCTTAGGCCGGATCAGACCGAGAGGAATCATCGGGCGACGACGATTTCTTATCTCTCGTGTGGGGAGCGAGAATCGCTTTGTTGTTCGATAAAAAGCTCGGTCTTTGCCCCCGTAATCGACGCTGAATTTATGGTCAGCTCGAGTTAGCGGCTGAGAGTCATTCCAACGGAGAACCACCTGTTTACCGGTACGAATTTTCAGGCGCCGCGCGTCTCGCATCAACCAGCGCGCATTATCCACCTGCCCGGCGCGCGCGCTCTTAATCTATATGTAAAATATATTCCCCGGTTATCGCTTCATATATAATTCATGCGGACGAGCTATTTTTCCATCGTTTGTCCGCTAGATCATCCGAAACCTGTGCCATCGGTGCTTCACACGTGACTCCCTTCCCCCCTCCCTCCCTCGCCGCATCCCGCGGAGAGTTCGACCATGTGACAATGAGAACAATGATCCCCCTCCCCCCCCCCCCC
>NW_014554529.1:321045-374647 GCF_001313825.1 Dinoponera quadriceps | reverse complement strand
CCCCCCCCCCTTTCTACCCTCTCTCGACGAAATCACAGACGGTCGGCCGCGATGAATAAGGGCCTCGTCGTGGATTTACCGACGCGGATGATTGGTCGTTCTCCGTCGGCGGCGGCCCCGCGAAATTTGATCCTCGCGATATCGCGGGCCCGATGCGCGGCGATAACCGCGAAAGTCCGCGCGATGACGCGACGCTCTCCGCCGTATATCGCGCGTTGTAAATCAGCCGGAACAACGAACGCGCGCGCCGTCGCTCGCAAACGTCCGGCTTGAATGTAATTTATCTCCGTAGGAAAACGATAATTAGTCCGGGCCGCGTCGCGACCGCTGCATACCCGGCACTTTTATATCGCGAGAGCGCGCGTTTACTTCGCGCGGCACCGTTGCGGCCCGGTCGGCGGATCGATACATCGCATCCGTGCGACGCCTCTCGGGACGTTTATCCGCGGGTGATTTGTGCGCGGCGATTCATAAGGAGGCGCGGCGTGTCCTCCTCCCGCGCCCTCCCTCGCCCGAGATTTTCGATAGTGATCGCGTTAACGAGCCGCGCGATAAATCGACGCGAGCGAGCGAGCGTACCACTTGGAGACGCGCGTAAGCGGAATATGATATCGATACTATTTATTACGCCTTCGTTATCGAGCCGCGAGTACCGCGAGAGCGCATGCCGCGCGACGCTCGGCGATAGCGACGGAGGAAATTCATCGCGATAAATTAACAGGGGGGAGAGGGGGGGAGCGTATTGGCGTTTTGAGGAAAGACGCGAGGTGGTGCACACACGTGTGTTTGCGTGTGTGCGGATCGTTAACGCGGATCGCACCCCGAAATTACCGAGGGGATTATCGAGGTCCGTCGAGTGCTTACGTGCAAGCGCGATTTCCGCCGCTTTCGGACGCGAATGTTTAATTAATATCGCAGCAAAATCCATCTAAAAAACACGACNTCGGTATCGGTAGGGTGAAGGGAGGGGGGGGGGATATCAACGATTATTAGCTGCTGCTTTGTCGGGCTGTCGCGTTCGCTGAGCGAACGATGCGCGCGACGTAAGTGCTAATCGCGGAGGGGGGAGGGGCGCGATAAAATAGTCGCGCGCGTTTAATTTAATTTCGTGCGACGACCTTTCGTTCTGATAAAATTGCGCGGTCGTTTCTGTGCGGCCCGGTGGAAATGTCGCAACGGCGACGCAGCTGCGCCTTCGGATGCGCGCGCGGCCGCTCGTTACGGCCAGCTTGTAATTTTTGATCCGTCACAAGCGAGCGAGATGATGTAACCAGCGACGGCGGCTGTGCGCACCGGCGGCGTTCGCTCGTTTCGTTATTAGAAGCGAACGTTTCAACGTTACGGTGAGAGGAGAAAGAGAGAGAGAGAGAGGGGGGAGGGAGATTGGCGAGCATTTCGATGTCACACGATTGCTTTTTCGGCTATTTTTCCGGCGTTATTGAAAGAATTATCATCCCGTGAATGTTGATATTCTAACGTCGTCTAAAATAGTGAAACGGCGTGTAAATGTAGAAACGGGATCGCGTATTCTTGAGTATCCGTCTCTCACGAAGTTAGACGTGACTATAGAATTCCGAGATGCTTTTCCCGTACGCTACTCCCCCGCAAATCTTCCCCCGTTATTTTTAATAGCGAGCAATCTTAAATAACCTCGAAGTAACCTCTTTATATATTTTACCGAGACGGTCACTTGTGCACATAATCTTGCTCTCCGTGTGAGCTGTGTTATTATTTTAACACCGACGACCATGTGTTCGGCGATCGATTTGTTTTCGATGCGGTGAATCGGCGAGTTTAAAAATAGTGTCGCCGTTTCTCGATTTTCATCATCGACGAGTCGCGCGGTTTAAATGATAACCGAACTCCCTCCCCCTTACTTCGCTCTCCCTAATCTGCCAGTCGTTTACGAGTTTATTTCGCCGGAGAGATTTCGCAAAAATACATCTCCGAGTTCTTCGAGCGCGCGCGTAATTATTCGGGCGGAACGCGAAATCCGGTGATTCCAACGCGGCGGATTCGGACGACCCGCGCGCATATTCGTCGCAGCCCGCAGATTCGTAACTTTCGGACCACCCCGGCTCGAATTCCGCGACTCGTTTCCCCTCCCCTCGCTCCTCCACCTCGCTCTAGCGTACGGGAGCGGGAAGGGACACTTATCGCGTTCGTGCCGGTATGACCTAAGTTAGGTATGCGTGGCGTGCTAACAAGAGAAAGAGGGAAAGATCGCGTTCCCGTCGTCGTCGTCGTCACCCGTTCCACCTCCACATCCTCCTCCTCCTCCTCTTCCTCCCGCTTCACCTCTCTCTCTCTCTCTTTCCCTCCCTCCCCTCTCCCCGCACCGTTCGGCTCTCCAGATCGCGTGTGTGCTCGTCGCTTCTGCTCCCGCTGTGACTTTATATTCGACCACGCACACCGACAGACGTACGTGCGAACACACGTTGGACCGCTCGACCGCATTCGAACGTGTGTGCAACTCCGACTCGAAACCGCGCGCACACACACACGTTTGATCGCGCACGTGTGTGCGCAAGCGTGAGCGCGCGTACTAATGGACGCGCACGGATGCGCGATAGTGAACGCACACGCTCCGCGAGCGATAACCGCCCCGGGTACGCGCGCGCCCGTATATAAATGCCTCTGTACGTGTGTGTGTAATGTGCTCGAGGATATGGTTACGTACGCATCGAGCGACGATGGAGACACGAAGGAAGAGAGGAGAGGCGTACGGAGGAAACGCGCGGCAGAGGGACGTACGCCGATTTCGAGGAGCAGCGCGGTTATTATGTTGGACGCTTGGCTGATTAATATTGTTCTTTCGATTGCCTTTTCAGCTCACAACGACGTTGCGATCTCGTGTCGTCTCACGTTGTGGCTTTGAGGTAGTCGACAAGAGAGAGAGAGAGAGTGGGTTTGTGTACACACACACACACACATCGATTCGTCCGTAGTCGCGAGCCTCGACTGTCACATCGAAGAAGCACCGTGCGACGCGCTGCACAATGATGAGAATTAACTATTTACGGTGAATAATATTAGATCCGACGGGCGTTGCGCCTCGACATGGCGGCGAATGCGCGACGGGGAAAACGAACACAGTCACGCCGGGGACGTTGAAAACATTAATTCGTTACACGCGGGACGTACGCAACTCTCTCTCTCTCTCTCACTCGCGTTGTACCTCGTATATCTCGCGTAAATTGACAAAATCTTGATATATCCTGACTAGATTCGAAGGTATCTCTCGGAGAGATACTTGAAATAAAAACAACAACAGCCGAATAAGAGCATTTTTATGTTACAGCGTGTCGTTTCAGGATGATGTCCCGCATAAATGTGTCCTGCATAAATAAAGAAAGACGCACGCGCGATATTAAATCACATTATCGTAACTATCTCTCGATATACGACCTCGAAGTCGAAACGGGAGTCAGCCCGCTTCGGGTGGTCCAATTTTTTCACACGTATTTCCCCGATCCTTCTGTTTTTCATCCCGGATTTTTCATACGACGGAGTCACGCGCTGAATATATCACTCCGTCGCGCGTTAATTGAGTGCTCCGCCGCCATAGGTAATCCTTCATTGGAAGGAGAAAGAGAGAGAGAAATATTTTATTCCGTCAAACTCGGACACGTTCGCGGACGTTAGAAATTTCTCGCGACAGTCAGTCGATAGCCGACCCAACGCGAATCGATTAACGCGAGCGTAAGAACCGGGCATCGTTCCTCGTACCGCCTCGCCTCCGTTTCCTCTCGTTCGTTCCGGGAAGCTTCTCCTGCACGCTATCGCGATCGTCGCATCTCGAGCGTCGCGTCGCGCGGCTTTATACGCGGAACCTCGATTTTCGCGAGGCATATCGAGAAACGGCTGAGAATCCTCCGAGGCGCTCCCCTCGGGGAAGAAATAACTACGCGGCGAGGGACGAGAGGATCGACCTTGGGCAAGGTGATCGGAGATCGATGCGCCTTCTCGATGTGATAGCACACGTGGGGGACAGAGATTAATGGAAATTCGCGAGCTGCCTTCTTCTCCTCCCCGCCCCCGGATATCGTTCGCCGACCCGCTCCGAGTGATTTTTGACGGCGTCGATAGCGGCGATATCGAGCGACACGCGGCAATATAACGCGATATTAAGAGGGAGACCGCCGGACAGTCGATTCTTTAATAATCTCGAATAATGCGCCTCGTGGCAAACAGAGCACTGCGAAAATTAATATGAGCTAAATCCAAAATAGCACATACGATATTAAAGCCCGGAGCGCTTCGGGTCTCGTTATTTTATTTCGTGACTTTTATTCCATGCTTCCGAGAGGCCATCGTGTGTCCTCATGGTGGATACGACGGAGAACGTTGACGTTTCTCGTCTGTCTCAGCGTGATTTACGCACGCAGCACGTACGTTTTCATCTCGTTTTACTTCGAGTTGAAATATCGGTCCCACGTTAATCCTATAAATTTGACGCTTTGACGACCGCTGTCGGTCGTACGTGTGACTTCATTCCGTCGGTGATAATCGCATTGATGGGTAACATTTATTAGTAATAACCATCCCTATTTACAATATTACAAGTGGCGTATACGGATGGATTCACGAGCAAGCAACAAGGAAGATGTTCGTCCCTTTAGACGCGCGGTCTGAACGAAAGGCGGCGATTTTTCCGCGAGCGTGCGCTGTCGTCAAGAGGCCGCCGTCGACGGCTCACAATGTGTATCCTAAGCCGCGTAGTGACGCGACGTGAATCCGCGCAGTGTCATCGCCGCATATAAGCTCACGCATTCGACGGTGTCTCGTTTCTTGCGGCGCTGTAACACGCGGCTAGCAACACGCCTACCGCGCGGTTCTTGCCCAAAGCGTATCGTCGGCTCGTCACTTATCGCACCGCCGGCTCACGATTTATATCGTCGCGAGGAAGACGTCCGGCTGCGCGAGAGATACCATTCCTGCTGCTGTGTGTGCGGCGTATAAATCCCGAATATATAAACGCGCGGCCAATCGGATGATCGCCGAGGGAAAAATATGCGTGCCCTCCTGAGTGAAAAGAGATATCTCTCATTCGCCGGAGATTAATGCCGCGTCTCGCGATAAGATTGTAATAATTGCCGTGTGTTACGCTGAATCAGGGGATTCAAAGGGAAATCGATAACCGCCAAAACCTGTGCGCGACTTACCTCGTTACGGGTTCGGTCAGGTGATTGTCAGGTTACTGACTGCATGGTAAACAATTTTGTGTCGCAAACGATCCGTCGAAATTTTAGTGTTACTTCAACATTGAGAATATGTGAGAAAGTACACAAATATGGTGCGTTAACGTATTCATCTTGTTGACGTGTTACTTTTTAACATATTCGCTTTATTAAAGTAACGTAACAATTTGGGCGGATCGTTTGTAACACAATGTTTTGTGCTGTATGCAGACGATTCGATGATTTCCTACTAATGTGTATTCAAGTGGTATAAAAATCATCTATCGGGCCGTGAGAAATACTGTTGTGGACTGCTGGTTGACCAGGGGCTCTATTGTGCACAGAAAGAAAAGCATTAGATTCAAGTAAATAATTACTCCAATTACTCTTCATATGTCTAAAATTAATCTCATTTTATTTCGATAAAATAAAATAATATTTTACTTCGATTCAGTAAATACTTACTTGATCCAGGTAAAAATTTGCTAAGGAGTATCGGAGTAATTATTTATTTGAATCTGGCGTTTTTTTCCTATGGAAACGCATATCGTGGACGCATATCGAAATATGCCTTTCTGATTTTTAAGATGAAACAACATTATATACTGTAAGAAAAAATTGCTACATTCACAAGGAAGTATTTGCTAAAGAGTATTTCGGTTAATTATTTTACTTGGATTAAGTAAATATTACTCGAATGCGGCACATTGAAAGGGAAAATTGCTACGTTCAAATAATATTTACTTAATCCAAGCAATATAATTACTGTAATATTCCTTAGCAAATATCTGCTTGAATGTAGCATTTTTTTCAGTACATGCGACGCGCTCGTCTAAGAGAAACGGAATTTAAAAAACACTTTATACGTCCAGAACAAAGTCAGAATCAAATCTGATCAACGGGAATCGTCGATGAGCGACGAGGAAGCGACGAATATCGCGTGGACTTTCCGAACACTTTTCGACGCATTTTCTCTCGAACAGAAATACTTCTCGTCTCTCTCTCTCTCCCTCAGTTGGATTCGATATCGCCGCGCCAGCTGATAATCGATGTGTATATATTTAAGGACGTCTTCGAAATCGTTCCTGTCGAACTCTGCAAAGTTCCGATAAGAAGCCGGGTGCTCTGTACAAACACGCGAAAGTACGAATATAAAAGTGAATAATTAGAAGCGCGACGGCGTGCTGCGAAGATAACGCGGAAGAAAAGAAGGCTCATCGTTTAAACGCGACTCGTCGCGAAACGTTTCGCTCGCGCGCCGTCGAGTCGAAGTTACGGTTGGACGTTAAAAAGCGGGATAAAAATTTATCGCCGCGTTATCGCGATAAATTCGATCGTAGCGATAAAGCTAAAACGCGTCGCGACGTGGAGACAACGCGACATCGTCAACACACACACGTATAATAAGAGACGATTGTTAACAGGCGAGGAAGAAACTGTCGGCCACGGGCTGATATCCGTGCGAAAATCAGGGCGTTTCGGGTTTCTAACTGAATCGTAGAAACGCGGGAATATTTCAGGGCGCGCGCGGGGTTAAAGCGTGGACGAGCGACTCGTATCTGCGAGCCGGTTGCATGATTATCGAAGAATTTCCGCACGGCCGCGATCCGTGTGCGTGCGTGTGTACACGTTCCAAACCACATCGGCGATAAATCCTCTCTCTCTCGATGCGTCGCTTGGAAAGAGGGGTTGCGTCGACTCTCCCCGGTGCTTCCTGGTGCTAATTTAATACTTTGTAGCCGGCACGGGAGAGAGAGAGATACGAGCTATTCCCCGCAAGTTTGCCACGTATCCGCTCTTACCTGCGGGTTAACCCGAACGTCCAGGGTTAATTATACCGCCCCCGGCGCGCGGAGTGGACGGGGGGATCCGCGGAGGAGGAGAGGGTAAATATTTCATATCCCGCGTCGGGAGAACCTTCGTTCCGGAGCCGCACCCATCGGCGGAGCGCATCGTCGGGGGCCTCGGCGAGCGGCTGCTCGCGGTGTGAACGTTGCCTTAAACTCTTCGGGGGCCGCCGACGTGATTCACGATCGCCGGCGATGATTCACAGTCCCGCGACGTCGTGATGTTTCCTCGTTCTCGACGCGCAGAAACGCGGGAAAGAACGCGCGCGCCTATTTTCGCATCGATTTCCACCGAAACCTCGCGCCACCGACGCGACACTCTTTTTTTCTTCCGCGACGTGTGTCCGGCGGTGGACGTTGGAGAGCGTCCCTCGGATCCGCCGCTCCGGAGAACGACAGTATGCGATTTTGCTTATTTTAACGAACGAATTTCATTATGTAGTCTTCTTCTTTCCTCTTCTTCCGCCTTTTCTCCTGACGGATTAATTAATGATATTAAAGCAGACGCTTTCGTTGAAATTATTTCCGCCGCCCTTCCTTCACCGCTCGATCGTTTTGTTGCTCGAGGGAGCACGAAAACCGGCGTTTCAGCGGCTTGAAATTATTTTCACTCCGTCGAAAAGGCGAGATCGTTTAAGGACTTTGAAGGCTTAGCGGTTACACAAGAGCCGAAGTGGTCCGTTTGAGTTTCAAATAAGCACTCTTGTTGCCTTCCTCGAGCGGTCGATGTCTTTTTCGGCTTTCCGGATCTCGCGATTTTCCGCCTCGCGCAGTACCGAGCGGGAAGTTCCTCGCGAAATGCCTCATGGTAAAACACCCGATTCGCATTCGTGACGTAACTGTGTGGTCTCGTACATGAGATGTTTCAAAATCACTGAATCTTTTCCGTGCAAAGTACGACTGAAGAAAGACTGAAGAAAGTTTCGTGTCCGAAACTGATACAAATTAATGCATCATACATTGTTTCAACAACTCGAGTATCGCGTGGAAAAAAATTAATACTAATTCAAGATTCACATTCTCATATACGTATAAGCAAGAATATATATATATAATTGTATACGAAGATAGGAAAGTGCTTACATACGAAGAAATTCGTCATAGTTCCATTAAAAATATTATTCTTATTATTCAAGGATAATTTTCATGAATTGAGAGGGGAAAATGTTGGATAGGAAGAACTGACACAAATCTTAATTCGAAGATATCGTTTTCTCTGTTCAATATTCTTTCCCTTCAATTTGTGAAAATTTTCTTGAATAATACCGAAAATCTAATATTTTTAGCAAGACTACGTGGAATTTCTTCATACAAGCAAGTTTTTATCTTCATAGAAAATTACCTATACATGCTTATATATGCAAATCTCCGTGTAGTTTCAATAAAGCATCGCTACATGGAATCAGGAAGATTCACTCCAATTATGGACACTGTTTTCCTGCTTGTACCGCTTCTCGTACCGACATGCTCCACATGGACTTGCGAAAGTCGATATGTATTCTTCCCTCGCGACGTTCGATCGCGGTTAACGAGCGGCTCGCGACTTCTCGCGGCGTTGCACAATCGGTTTTCCCGAGCGCGGGAAAAATCACGGAGTCCTCGAAACGCGAATGCTCCTATCCTCGATTACGCGAGAAACATTGCCTCTGATCAGCCCGCCGACGGTGTGTCCCTGATCCTGTTTCTCTTTTCACGCGTGATTAATGCCCTCTCTCTCTCCTTCTCTCACGCGCGCACGAAATCTTCGCCGCTCGCGCTTAGCTCGCGTTACCTGCACTTTCCTCGCGTACTTCGTATTATTTTTATCGTCACCGCGAAGACACGGATGCGTCGAGCGGCGGATCGAGGGCGAGACTTCGCGACTTCGTTTTATCGATGTTTCGCGGAAGACGAGCCGCTCGGGTCGCGCGACGTAGAAGCGAGAAATAGTAAAATCGCCGGGCATCCTCCCACCGAAGGACAATGTATAATTCATCCCCTCGCCGCGACCACGGCACGGTTCTCGAGGAAAAAAGTATTACTCGTCGTTGCGCCATCGCCACGGCGTGGTCACGTTTTTACGCGTCTGCCGAGGACGAGTCTCGTCACACCCCGGTCTCAGATAACTAATAAGTTACTAATTTCTTCTAAACCATTACTTAATTATTTACTCATTTATCAATCAGAGCTATAATGCATGTATCGTGATCCTAGCGTAAGTTGTTACATGGAGAAAAGTCATTAACGCGATACGATAGTCAGCGCCGATTGATATTAACTCTGAGAGAGAGAGAGAGAGAGAGAGAGAGAGAGAGAGAGAGTCATACATATATTTTTAATTAATCTTCATATTAAAAGGATATTTCGTGTGATGTTCCATTCCTCTAGATAATAATAATCATAACCGAGCGATATAGAAGAAAGGTGATTTAATTAATCAGCGCTAATGCGACGCCGAGCATTCGAATAAGGTTTTAAGTTCCGCGAGAGTATATCGCCCGGGCGTGAGAGCGAGCGAGCGCGCGAATCCGCCCGAGGAATTTATAATAATCAATAACCACCGGCGGCGAGAGACTAATCACTGATTATTCCGTTAAGTGAAATCCGATAGCGACTAAAATGGACACCGTCCGTCCGTCGAACGTCCATTTTGCGCCACGTTATGCGCGTTAAATAAAGACCGATAATACATAGATGCGACGGCCGGGGGGGAGGAATAATCGATGGATTCGAAAAATTTTTCACTTCTCCGCTCAGCATCGTCCCTCCTCCCCCCCCGGGAGAGCGGCCCCCCGCTGCGGGGAGATTCGTCACCGTCTCGTCCTCGTCGACGGCAAAAACCGTCTTCGTAGCGGCGACTGGTTTTTTCCTCGTCGAGACATGACGCGTGTTACCGGATCTTTTAAGAAGATCGACACTTATCACACGTCACGTATATGTGTGCGAAATTACCAGTCGTGATTCTACGGAAGGTTAGAGCCGGTGATCGCAGAGAGATATCAATTAATTTTCGGAAGGTAACGACAACGCACACGTGTATACACGCCTCGAAATTCCTTCTCGTCGATTCTCTCGCCGACTTTGAGATCTAACGAGCTCCCCTCGTCTACCATAGGGCAGGGGGGGGGGAGCCGCTTTTCTCAGTCCTATTTTTCCCGACGCGCACGTCATCATCGCGCGCGCGCGCATTATCGTAATTATTACGTGTTGTGGAGCGCGACAATCAACCAGAAATTGTATTTCTCGAGTCGCGCGCATCTCCCCTCTCCCTCTTTTCCTCCCCCCCCCTCTCTCGCGACGGGTGGGGAAATGTCCCCGTGCGTGCGTTCACTCGCAACCACACACGGTTACACGCGCGCACACACGCGCACCCGCATACCTATATTAAATTATACGCTCGCGCGTGTATAATTTGAGCCTTCTTAATTTCACCTCGCCTATCGCCTCGCTTTAATTCCACCGCGAAATACATGTACAGCACAATGTATATCCGGGGGTAATAACGCGTAATTCGATATTAAGACATAATTTCTCGCCATAATAATTCGCGCGTATAAATATTAATGAGGCCTAGAGAGAGGCCGCGATTCAGCGATAATGCCTCGGGAGTAAAGCTGTGCGTGAAAAAAAAGGGAGGAGGAAGAGAAAGAGGAAAAATGGGAGAAATGAGAGGAGGAGGAGGAGGAGGAGAGAGAGAGAGAGAGAGAGAGGAAAAGCTATATATATATATATACATACACACACGTAAACCCGACATTGTCGATTTAACAGGGGGCTCCTCTCACTCGCGCACCTCGCGAGGAGAAGCTATCCGCGTTCGAGAACCTGATTGGCACGTAAGCCCAATTACACAGGAGGAAAAATCATCTCTCCTCTCTCTCTTGGCGAGTCGGACGCGCGCGAAAACGCACGGTGGTGATGGTGTTGCCATCGGAATTATCGTATTTATCATAATTACAGTGCATCGCCGCTAATTCGCTAAACGGCACGTTGGCGCGAAGCGCAAGCGCGACGCTTATTACCATCGTAGAAATTGGGCGAGTGCGCGCGATAAGCGTGTTTGTGAGCTCGTTAAATATGCAAATTTTTTGTCGGAAATTCGATATATCCCCCGTCTTGCTCTCGCGCGCCGACGTCACCGCGTCAAGGCTCGCCGACCTGAGACACAGAACTGGCGGGTCGCGACATGGACGTGACGTATTTCCGGCCGTAACAGGCCGCACGCTTCGACGCACCGAAAGCTGGGCGAAAACTCTCGACGCGTCCAGCCGATCAGGACGTAACATTACATTCTATCATTAGGTCGTTACAAAAGTCCTGTCAGTTTCTCAATCGCAAATTCCGGACCACCAAAGGCCGGTAGAAAATCAACTGCAGAAAAACACATACAAGAAACTGACGGAACTCTTGCGACAACCTTAATATTCTCTTCGTCGACTCGGACAGAGAGCTCGCTGCGCCTGCCTACGTAGACGACGTGGACGCAAAAATGTCGCGACCTGCGTTCCGCGCCTGACGTATGGATGGGCCTTTGCGGGACGCGTTAACGGTCCAGATAACATCGCTCCACCGATACGTTTTCCCGGCCGACGAAGAAGAATCCGGCGGTGAGTCTTCGAATGTCGCGCGTTTGGCTCGTCCGCTCGCGCGAAAACGCCTCTTGTCCTTCCGCCAGGGAATTTTGCCGACGATGCCGCGCCCGTTGCATACCGCGCGCACGAGACAACGGCATTCCGATATTTCCCTGCGAGTCGGCGAGTAGCGGCGGGGCGTCATATCTTAATGACAATTTTTCGAGCCGGCTAATTGGTCGAAACAAAGGTTAATGGGGTCTTGATACAAAGTCCGGGTTGCGTTCGCGCCGGCGGAAGGCAACGAAATTACATTAAATAAGCGGGGCGGAGCGGCGGCGATGTTAACGTGCGCGCGGCTCCCAGTAATTTCGCACGAAACTGGCGAGAGTTTCTGGCTGCCGTATCTCGTTCGGGAGCCATTTTCGCGTTGCTTCGTTTCGTCGTCTCTTTGGCATCGCCTTTGGCGCTCTCCTGCCCGCCTCTCCCGGCCCGATTCCTCCCTCTTCGCCTCGCTTCTCCGCCTCTCCTCCTCGTCGTCGGCCGCGAGCGAGCGAGCGAACGAGCCCGTTCTTTGTCCGTCTTTCTCGCCGGCGAACTGCAGGTGTCTGCGGGCCCCTCTCGCTCGCTCGCTCGCTTTCTTTCTCCTTCTCTCGCTCGAGCCTCGCTTTTGCTCTCCCGCTGAGAGCGGCACGACGAGAATGACGCGAAGAATGGCGGGAGGGAAGGTGAGAACGACGAAGGCGAGGGGCGGAAGGCGCTCCGGGCAAAAACGCGCGCGCGGAGACGACGACGACGGCGGCGGTGTCGTTGCTCGTGGGCCCAGGAACGCCGATACGAGCCGCAGGGTTCCGCCCCGCTCGTCGTCCCCCGTCGACTTGTTCTCGCGGAGGAACGATCGGACGGACACACATCCAGCGTACTCGAGCGAGCTCTCTGCGTCTCGCTCGCCGTGCCGAAAACACCCGAGATCGGCCGCGCCGCCAACACGAGGAAGAAAGGACATCGCGTGCTCGCATTCTCACGACGTATTTGAGAAAACATTTCTTCGAACCCGATCGGGATTCAGTTCGCTCTCCCGAAATAATTACGGGTTCTGCTTGGAAAATCTACGCGGGCTCCGCTTGGAAATGTAATGTCTCAAACGTGCGATTCTAAACGGCGAATGTAAAATGTATCCTATTTGGTCACTGCCAATGTTTTCCTAAACAAATTTTTTTCCGCTTTCGTTTTACACTACGATTGAACGAGATATACGAAACGTTTTAAATATTTGTATTTTACAAATATACACGCACACACACAACATACACGCGCGCACATAAGCGAAGGAAAAGAACGAAAGGGCATCGCGTTCATGTTTTTATGACATATTTAGGGAACGTGTAGAAAATTTCTTGCGATTTAATTGGGATTCAGTTGAATTTCCCAACATAATTATGGATTCTATTTGGAAAATCCACGCAGGTTCTGGTTAGATATGTAATGTTTCAAACACGCTATTCCACGTGGAAAACATAAAAATACACATCTGTTTGATCATCGCCAATGTTTTCTCCGAAATTTGTCCCGGCTTTCGTTTTACTATGATTGAACAAAATGTTCGAGACTCCGACACTTTCAGTATTTACACTTTACAAGTGCGCGCACACGCGCTATTAAGTACAGCAACGTTATAAACACAATCCTCACTCCCTAATTTGATATCCAATCAAATTGTCACTCAACTTTGGTAGATGACAGTCGCAAGCGGCACAAAGCAAGCTGCAGCGCACAGCCAATCAACATCGTAGAAAAGAGACTTCATCCTGTGTTCGGAATAAAAATTCCCAATTGGTATCGTAGTGGGGTAATGTATTTTGGGACAACTTTGAGTATTCTAATCGCGGAATTTACGTTGTATCTGGGAGAATAATTCATAGTTTTATATTAAACGAAATCTTTAAACGAAGCCTCAAACGAGCCTTTCGAGCACGGGGTTCGATCGTCTCGCGCGTAAAAACGGATTAGTTCATCGTATGTCCAATATCACCCATTAGATAACACTCGTCGTCGTGTCCGGTGAGATTCGCACGGAAACAATGGTTAAGTGATGGAAACACGTGGATATCGGCGGCTTTATTGTTTATCGCGATGATCATTAGTACGAAATACGACCGTAACGCCGAGGGGTTAAGCACTCGGCGCGCTGACCCCTCGCGTGCTGTAACAGTGCGTCGTGTGTGTCCGCACACACCGACGTGCGTGCGTGGCAGAGAAAAAAAGAAACATTAGTTAATCTCCCATTAAACTTACGGTCGTTTTCGGCTGTATTTTCCGGGGTTTTCCGCCACAAAGAACTATCCACGATATAACGCCAGGTTATTATTATTATGCCATTAGTTGTTTATTTATTAAAGTTATTTCCTTTTCATCGCCATCACAGTACACGCTGTACCAGCATTTTTACCACGGAAATGACTTTTCTGATCATAATTATTTCCATTCATAACGAGTGAGATTTCATCGTGAGAAATTCAACCGCGAGATTTCCGCCGGAAAACGCACATGTCGGTTCTTTGTGTTTGTCAGGGGGGGGGGGGTCAAAATTCGTATCGCCCCGATAAGAGTGATTCGATCGAGTGGGAGAGGAGGATGCGATAGCTCCGACCGCGGCCGATCAATTTGTTATTGCGATGCGTTTTACCCCCCGTGCGTGCGAGCGGGACGAGACGAAGTTGAATCCCGATCCGTTATTCTGTCTATTTAAGCAGTGAAAATAACGTCGCGCGCTTTCGAGCTGCCGTCGCCCCGCGAAAAATCGTCGTCGCGATGCTTTTTAACGACGCGGTTGCGCGAGAAGCGGTGCGCGCTGTTACATCGATTACGATAAACGAACGTTTCCTCGTGATTGCCCGAGGCGTAATCAGTGGCCGGCGCGGAAATAATTCAGGTCCGGTTAATTCATTGATACGCTCGATTTTCAAGAGCGAGATTAAATTACCGGGCGGGTGAAACGCGAGTAGTAGGAAAATTCGCGAAGCGCTCATTTTTTACTTTCGTTTTCGGGACTTGATATTTCCAAGGGAAATCAACCATTGCCGGCGCCCCGCAGCTGCCCCGGCGTATTTTTAACATCGGCCACGCGACGAATTGCGACGCGAATATTTTATAAGCGTCGGAAGTTTAACCAACACGGTGCGGAATGGATATTTCATAATACGTCCGTTACACACGAAGTCGCGCGATCGGCGTGCATTGGCCACGACGTAATAAATATTTTAGGAACGGTGCTGCGCGCGTTTCGAAATGAGAGCGCAAAGTGCTGCGCATTTTCGAGCGGCGCGCTCAACCCGGCGGCTCGGCTCGCAAAAACATAAATCCGTGTAATCGGTAAATAAGTGAAACACGTCGACTGCACACGTTAACGCCATAAATAAATAATATAATAATTCAGCCGCCGGATAGAGTCCGTGAAATACCGTAGCTATCGGGATTGTCGGGTCACCTCGCCGTTGCGAAACGAAAAATTAAAAAAAATAAAATTGTGTGTGTGCGTGTGTGTGTGTCTGTGTAAACGAATAGACCGGTAAACGCGACGAATTTCGGAAAGAATTATGTTCGGCACGCGCGGCAGTAATTTTCCGAGTGGCGCGACAGCTCCGGCGCGCCATAAACTTCGCATAATTTCGCAAGATTCCATCGCATCTGGACCGTGGATAAATTATAGCCGGATCGGATGGAATTCTGCGTGCGTGTTCGGCCCGCGATATCGAAAAAAAAAGGGGTATGAAGAACCGACTTTTTTGAACGATCAACAATATGCGCAAGCGTGCGTCACCGACCATCGGCAAACGATTCCCTTTTTCAGTCGACTTCTGCGGTTTGCACAATTTCTTCGCGTCTCTTCTGGAATGTTATGTACAGCCAGCATTACGCACATTGTATCGTTCCCTTTAACTTTCTAACGTTACCAAATTTTTCACCTCTCACGCATATACGTAAGGTCGAAACTACTATAATTAGAGACCGTTATACAAATCCGCCATTGTGATTACCTCGGCGATTTTCCGTACGATTTTTATACGCGTTCACACGTAGGGAAAATTGCGTAATTCCCCATCCAGGGAACAGCGTACATGACGCTGACTGTACGCCGCGATTGCGGAGCGTACGGATGGATGGCGGGGGAGGAAACTGAGGGATCTTCCCTTGCGAGTGCAATTGCAAGCTTCGGGAAACGCGTTCGGTGATTGCGTCGTAACGTTGACGCGATGACTGTTTTAAAACGCCGATTGAGATTTCAGGCTTCTTCGTAATTCACGCGATACTCCACCCTCGGCGCACCTAATCGCTCTCCCCGTCATATCCCACGACGGATCCAGTTCCATCGGGCCGCTATGGGGCGGAAAGGGATATCTCCGCTCGCTACCGCGAGAGAGGCGAGTGATTAATGGTGTATTGTGATGCAACGCTCGCGATGTTCTTTCGATCCGCCGTCGAAATCGCGCGATATCGACTCCGGCGGACTTAGAGCTACACGCCTATCCACCCACCCATCCGCCAACCCACCTACCCATCCACCTATCTATCCACCTACCTACCTACCTACATGCGCGATAAACGATATACGCCCCGAAGCGCACCCGCCGGATTTATTTACACGCCCGAAATTGCAAATACACGACGTCGATGGGAAATGGTAATTTGCGCGCGCGCGGTCAAATCCACTTTCGCGCCCAAGTATAATATTAATTTTACGCTTCCCTTTATTTTACCGATGGTCAACGGTCGTATTTTTCGCCCCTCGCGGCTCGACGGAAAGCTGAAATTTTATCAAATGCGGATACAACGACGGAATTTTTCGCGATTATCGGACGACACCTCGCGTTTCATTCGTGTGTAATCGATACATTTGCCGCCGTGTTGTTGCCTTTATTGGTATTTACTAAAACAATAATGACGACGATAATAATAGTAATAATAATAATAGTAAAGCATTACACGCCGGGCAAACGAAACGCAGAAGCACACACGGCGCGGAATGCGATTGTCGCTCAAAATGGATTTCGCGACGTGTCGGCGAACAGCGCGAAGCTCTCGTCTGGCTTGATTTTCCCGCGCTTCGTGTCTTTGTAACTCGCGTGATCGATACCTCGACGCGCATTCCGCCATTATGCCGGCCACCGGGCGTCGATTGGACGCGCCGTACATAATTTGCGACGTGAAACCTCGCACACAATTCAGTTATACGCTGCGTTTATGCAGCGTCTAACGGGTGTCCCGGCGACAATTCGTCATTGCCGGGCGCTCGTATGCACGCACGGCACTCACGAGTGTCGTTCGGTTATTTGTGGCGCCGTCGCCGACGACTCGGAGGAGATTCCTCGCTCCTTCGCCGCGCGCGCCGAGAGAGAACAGCGTCCGCAGGAAATCGTCCTCGTCGTAACGGTATGTCGCTTTTCATTCCACAGACGATGCGGCGCAGAGTCGCGTACCTGATCGTCACGCGAGAGAATAATTATACTAATAACGTATATACGTCTTATAAAAAGAGAGAGAGGGAGGGCAGGATCTCGCGAGAAAGTGGACGTTGTCTCGTCGCTTTACAGTTTTTTCCAATTCCACGTTACTCTCGATTAATCTGCAATCAGGCACACGCTTCTATCTGGCGGCGATGCGCGCACTGAAAAAAGAACTTCGCGATAAATACGGAAATTCTGCTGAATATCTGCCGACGGAATATTTCATTATTGCAACCAAATGATTTAGTTCCACGCACTGTACATACAGTACTGTAATTCCGTGTATTGTACATTCAGTGCACGGAAGTAAGGTTACTTGGTTGCGGCAATCGGATGTCCGATCGGCAGATATTCGCCAGGTTTCAGTAGTCCTTACCAAATCCTTTTCCCAGCGCGCGCATCGGTGGGACGTCGCGGTCGGAAGACGGTTATTCAGGCCGGGAGGAATATTGCGCGAGTTATTGACAGCTATTTTAACCGACAAATCACTTTTCCACGTTAGTTCGCCACCTGCGACACGCGCGCTTCGTCCGCCGAATGTCGCTGAACTCGCGTACGTAACGGTTTTACACTCGCAGGCGCGCGCGCGAACCCAAGTTTGCTTTCGCGTTTATCACCTGACTCAGCAGCGACGACCGTCGGTACTTTGTCACGTGGAACAAGGTTACTCGTTACTTGATGCGAAGACCGCGGAAACTCCAAGCCGGGGGCGCGATTATCTCCTCGTTCGTCGCGGAACCGACCGACCCCGTGCGTGCGACTTGGCTTCCTCCCGCGAGAAATCTCTCTGGGAGAAAAGCTCAGAGGGAAAGGGAAGCCCCATGCAAGTATCTCGCGGAAATGACGACATTATTATTTTTTATTTGACTCCTAAGAAATATACGATCTACCCAGAAATGGACACTCAGTATAAGTTTTGTAGCGAATTATGACCTGAGTTAGCAGTATTTAAGGTTCTCCTCAAGTTTCTCCTCGAATTAAACCACTGTTAAATATTGGCAATCAAAAAAGCGGCATTTAGCGTACAGCCGACGCGAAATTAGTCGGAAGGGGGGGGGGCGTCTCGATTAACACCGTGAGGACTTTCTCGCTCGTTGAATAATGAACGCGACTCGGCCGACACGTGTCGTTTTCACGCACGCCGAGACCATCCCGGCGAGCTGTTGAGACGCGCAGTCTATAGCGTTCCGTTCGATTATTTATGGCCACGCACTCGCCGTCGCACAGCCCGAGCTGTGTGGAAGGTGAAGGGTTAAGAAGGTGTGTGAAGAGGAGTGAGGGAGAGAGAGAGAGAGAGAGAGAGAGAGAGAGAGAGAGAGAGAGACAGCGCATACAGCATTTCGAAGATGTCGCTTTCTTCACAGTTCGAGCAAGCGTGAGTCCGCGGTCGAACTGTCGATCAAAGCCCCTCTAAAAACGAGTGTGAGTCCAAGGAGAGGGAGAGAGAGAGAGATCCGACGTGCCTTCGGTCGTTCGTTTGTGCTCTGTGATGAAAACTCGCGATTAATTCGCGTGGCGAGTTCGTTGGATTCCTCGAGTCCATCATCCGGGCGTGCACGCGCGTCTAACGGGTGTCCCGCTCGGGAAGACGCCTTCTCTCTACCTCGGGGTAGGTCATTCGGTTATTTATGGCCTCGTACTCGCAGCAGCAGCAGGGAGGGTTCGCTCGCGACGAAGGAAGAGGGTGGCGTTTTCAGGGAGACGGCGAACCGACTCGTAGCCGTGTGAGCTCCGGTGCAGGAGGGAAAGACAGAAGGGTAGGAGCGGGCCGGAGGGAAGGGTAAGAGCGAGAGGGAGGGAGAGAGAAAGAAAATGACAGACTAACGGCGGAGGGAGCCGGCCAAGCTTGTGCGCGGCGCGTGTAGCGAAGTCTGTAAAGGACTGCTTTATTGATCTCACAGTTCGAGCCCGCTAGGATACCGATATAGTCGCCGAACGGTACCGATAACAGTCCGGGTCTTCGGATGGAAAGGGGGGAGGGCTCTTTTCAGGTTATCTACGATCTCAAAACCGCGCTGCGCGCCCTGCGCGTCGTTTTTTTTAACTCGCCGCGCGGACGCAACGCGCGGATTCCGTCGCTCGAGGGTTCTTCTCGGTGACGTCACGACGCGCTTGCATGTCGTTGCCGATAATACAATACATCTCGTAATGCGATGTGTTACAAAGCAACACCCGATCGGATACGCTTCTGCTCGGCCGGGTGAAACGCCTCGGCACATTTTCCCCGCATTCTCGCTCTCACTCTCTCCCTATCTGTTTCTCTCTCTTTCTTCCCCCCCAACAGAGCACCCGCTACACCTCTCGACATTCCCCGTGCCATTTGCCGAATGCGACTTCATTACTCGCCGGCGAATCAAGCTTCCTTCGATGCAACGATGAATAAACGCGCGAACTCTCTCTCTCTCTCGGCTCGTCCCGCTCCGTCCAGCTCCTCGGCCAATCTTCCCGACAATAGAACGCGGAGAGAGGAGAGACGGAAGGAGGAAGAGGCGCGGTTGTTGAACGAAGGGAGAGGATTTCCATCCCGAGCGTTACTTCGCGGCGAAATTCCAAGCGCGTCCACCACAATAGACGCGTCTCGCGCGTGCGTTTCGTCGAAGCCGAGGCGCGCCTCGCGCCCGTGAATAACGGGATCACGCTAGATACGCACTTAGCTTGGGGTTCGCTCTCGGGTCAGCGGTCGGGCGCAATCAGAATGTCGGCCGCGGTCAATAAGAAGGGGTGGCGCACGCGGAACACGGGAGGGGGCCGACGACGGGGAGAAAGACGGGATCTTTGATCGGCCGGCCGATAAAACTGGCCTGGAACAAACCGTCCTGCGAATTCTGTTTCGATACGAGAGCGAATCTCCCGACGTGAGTCGGACGTGAGATCGCTCGTGAGTCACGCCGCGAGAGATAGCGGAGTCGCTTGTGGAAAGAGAAAGGGGGGGGGGGTGCTCCAACGTCAAAGTCGCAGTCGGAAACTTCGAGATGGGAAACACGCAGAGATACTTATCTATTGTCCGAAATTCAGAATTTTGTCACGTAACGTTGTGACATTAACGCGTTCATTAAGACGTCTTCGACGTTGCCTCTTACGAGAGGAAGCCGCACCTTGATTTCTCTCGTGTCCAATTCCGGGGAAAACGGCGAAAATATTCCCCCCTGCGGACTTGATGTAATTTAACACTTGGTGTCAAGAAAAACAAATATTGCCGATATAACCTTCTCTTGTAATGTATATACATTTTTTGCGGAACACTTGAAAGTAATGGTTTAAAGCGCGTCGCACAGGCCAGGCAGCGTTAAAGCGACTCCCGCGTCCCGGGAGTATCGGAACGACAAAGTTGACGCGCGAGCAACCAGGGTCGCTGGGATTCCAGTAATTTTTGCGTGATTACCCGAGATCCGCCATTAGAGGCGCGATCGCAGTTTAAGGCCGACCTTAACTGCGAGCCGTGGGACGGTGCGTGAGTCGTGCGGTGTCGTCAGAACATGCACCTCGCGCCGCAATCTGCGCTGCCGGGCTTCGCCGATGTGATTTCAGCCGCCCCCTCCTCCATCCCCCCTCCCCCTATTTACCTCGCGGATACGTCGCGCACGTGTCACACGCGCAATCCATCCAGGGGTGAAAACGGCCCTCCATCTGTTCGCAATAAATCCGGGGTTTAACGAGTCGAGCGGAGTGTCACCGGAGTGAGAAAGTCGCGGAAAGTCGTAGCTCCGCAAGCCCGAAACACTATTGTGGCCGTGTATGGACAGCAAAACGATTCGTTAAGAATATTAATTGTCATTCGCTGGATTATCTCGCTGCAAATTAGTTTGCTGTAAGAACAAATTAGTAAATGTAGAAAAGCACTATTTTATTCTATAACAGCAAATTAACCCTTCCTGACCTGAATTTATTTTTGCAAGTGAAGAAAAATTTTTCTTTCAATTTATTTTGTCTTTGGGCACGGCAAGGGTTACAGTGAGGGAACTTAAAAATGAGTGATCACAATTGGAATCAGCCGGGCAGAAGGGTTAATGCGTCTTATATAGTAAAAAATTTTGTGTTAAACTTAACACATCTCACGTGTCCCAAGCGTCAACAAATTTTTGTATCATTATAATTGTATATACTGTGTTATTGTAATTTGCTCAAGATAAATATGTTAAAAAGTGACATAAATATTATGTCGAAAATTAGCACAAAATTAATCCGTAACATATCGACATTGAAGTATAAAATGTGATATTTTAACATTTACACATATTGAAAATCGATTGAACAAAATATATAATATAAGCGTGATGTATTAAATTAATACGCGGATATGTTAAAAATTTAACACACAAATTTTGACAAGGACCAATTTTAACACACACGCAAAATATTTTTTATTATAAGAATAAATTCGCTCAGCAAAATATTTTCTATCGATGACAAAACTATTTCTGCCCTAATTACATATAGTTTGCTAATTTGGTGGCGCCAACTAAATTTGATCGCTACTGCAACAAATATGCAGTAGCACCGATGTATGATTTCGCTACAACAGCAACATTTTTCTCCAAGTAGGTTTGTTCGTTTCAATCAAATTAGATTGCACTGTTTGCCTATAGAATAAAACAAATGTATCATCTAACATTAAAGAGAAAAGAAACAAAGTTCCAATGCTGCACTGATTCACTCGACCCTTTAATGGCTGAGTTTTTTTATAATATCACAGTTTAGTTTTGTAATAATATCATAAATTTAATTCATGGTAGAACGAACTTAGTAGACATAAAATATTTTTCCACTTTTCTCCTATCATCTAAACTACTCCTACATGTACAAAGCCACCCTTCAAAGTTAATTTCAGCCCTTATATTAGAAGCAGTTGTACCATGATTTCATAATTTTTACTCATAGATTACTGATTATTTAATGTTATTCTGCAAAAAATACATTCATACGATGATTCAGATTCATTTGTTATTTTGTTTTCTTTTCCAACGATAATTTTCGACTTATTACCACCGCTAGGAGTGGTATTTTGCAGACTTTTTTTATATATAATCTCGAATTCATTTTAAAACAATTACATGAACTGAATTTAAACAAAATAATTCTGCCCCGAAGTTGTGCTCATTTTTCCTTTTTCGTGATTTCGGCGCTTTTTGAAAAGGCGTGCAACCGAAAGAGTGCAGCCTTCAGGCTCAGCAATTTTTTCGCGATTAATTTCATCGTTCTTCTTTAAAATGAGATCTTAATGAAGGTGATACAATAATTTTTATGATTTTTTACAAATATTAATACATATGTGCACTACTGGCCATCAAAGGGTTAAATCGAATGGGCTTATTATATATATTGATTATATATTGACAGGCCCGAATTCATAACGATGATGTATTTTGCAGCTACCGAAAAAGCAATACACGTGTATTTTAACGAAAACAGCCGACTACGGAGGAATAAATTAGCACGGTCATTTAGCTTTCGCTGTGTCACGATTTATTTACAAGTCGACTCACTCGTTCGAGATTTATTTACGCATGCGTCTTGTAAAAAGAGGGGCGGAACACGCGAGTCGCGTAACCACGGAATTATGATCGTTCAGCACCATTATTCTATAATTTTTAACATATCACGGAGAAAAAGAATTTGCTGTCACAGCGTATCTTATGCTGTCGCAGCAAAATCCGCCAGTTATTATGTGGACAGCGAAACGATTTGTTAAAAATACTAATTGCCATTTACTGAATCATTTTGCTGAATCTGCACATTATTTTGCTGTAAGAAATTAATAAATGTAGGAAAACACTATTTCGTCCTAATTGCAAATTAACTTGTCCTAAGGGCGGCTTCGCTCCGCAGAAGATTTTCTATCCCGGCAACAAGACTGTTTCTGCTCGAATTACGAATAATTTGTTAATTCGATTATGCCAATTAAATTTCATCGTTATCGTAACGAATATGCGGTAGCAACGATATAGTTTCGCTGGAACGGCGAAATTGTTTTTCTTCGTGTATGCGTGATCGCAGAAAAGAGCTGCACAGCGATACATCAACGATGACGAAATTTTCGTTACGATTCATAGAATAAAGGTAAGCAGCGCGTCATTCGTTTCACCAGCTTACCGGATAATGCTTGCAGTATATAAGTATCTATCAACGCCGATATCTTTGATATATTTTCGCTGACAGCTCCGATGTGTTATCTTGACAGGATCTCAACTATTTGAAATAAAAATATTCGCTCTTACGATATCGCGATTTATTTGTAAATTTACTCGCTCGGGGTTTATTTACGGCGCGGTCTTCGCAGAACGAAGAGGAGAAACGCGCGAGTCGCTGTGAGATCACGATCGCCCAAATAACGCGCGTTCTCGCGTTTTCTCAACTCTTACCGGATAATACTTGCAGCGCACACCCATCAACGCCGAACTGTCGATATCTTTCCGCTGATAGCGCAGATTCCGATGCGATATCTTGAGCGGTGAGCTATTTAAAATAAAAATATTCGTTCGACAGACCTGACGTGCAATCGACGTACCGCGCGCTTCATTGCGTATCGGCGGCGGTACATTTTTTTTCTTGTTTTTTTTTTTTTTCACCGCGGCATCAGCGGGTTCACGGAGTCACGATAACCCCGTTTGCGTTCTGGGTCAGCAATTTGATCGATGAGTATCGCGATTTACTTCACCGGGGTGTTTGTTGTTTAAGCAGATAGAGAGAAATCATCTGCTATGATAACGAGATCCGTGGAAGGGATTTCCCGGTTCCGGTAACGCCTAAGTGCACGGATCAATTTGTGTCACGACGGTGTCGGAGAACGATCGTCGACGGGAGAGAGCCGGAGCAATGAAATAATCCCCGTTCGCAGGAAACCGGCCCGACTGCTCGCAGTTTTCTTTGCGACGAAAGGGAGACAGCAGCGGCCGATTCGAGCATTTGCGCAAATGATCGTTCACAGGCGGCGAAAGACGATAAGTAAAGGAAGAAAAAGGATGTCGCGTTGAAAGGCGAGAAGGGGGGAAAATATCGAAATATCTCGGTGATATCACTGTTAGTCGTGCGACTCGCGCGTTGCTGACGCGATAATAGAGACCGAGCGTGCGCTCGTTCATTTCGCGTCATGGTCAGAGTCTCCGAGGGTCAAAGACATCGGACCCGGTGAACACCCGCTGAGAGTGCGAGGAGCGGTGCGCCGAGCGTCGAAAACGTGTTTGGCGACGCGGATCGCGACGTCTCGCGGATCGCTTCTCCGTCTGAAAATCTCCTCTTCTCGGCGCCTCCGACGTAGTCTCAGACCGCGTCCGGTCGCAGTTACTCCTCCCGTCGGTGAATAAACGGTCTTCTTCTCGTTCGAGACGACGAATGCAGATCATAGTTTCGTGTTTCACGACACTCGACGCGTTCCTTCGGTCATTCATTAGCCGGCCGTGTTCCCCGAGCGAAAGGGAAGGCGGGTGATTCCGTATCGGAGCTCGGCTAAATCTGCACACTCCGCCCGATTTTCAGCTCGCCTAGCGCTGTATCCCCCTTACGTCTTCCCCCGCGCGAGGCTCAGCAACGTGTGACGCGTGAACTTGTTTCCAATAGCTTCCCCACGTCACCCGTGACGCTACTGTTGATTGGGTTTTTCCTTTTCCAAGCGGTGGCACCCGCTGATAGACCTAATCGACCGATGGCTGAAACGGTCTTTTGCGTTATTCAAACGTATAAGGAATGAAATGATCAAGTAAACGAAGAACCGACATTCAGTCCGACTTTCGGGATCGTTTACGGACGAAATTAGAAACATCGAGCTGTATATTGCGCGCAATGAGCCGCATAAGACGCGGTAAAGGTTACGGCTGTTTTCCATCACATGCTCGGTACATCGGGTCTCTCTCTCTCTCTTGGATATACGAGACGATGCGCCGTTAGACATGCAGTGCGATAAAAATAAGTTACGGGATATTTCGTCTCCTCCCGCGCGAAAGGAAAGTTTGTCGTTATTATCATAACGCTCGACTTCAATGTCACTGGAGCAAATCGATACTCCCGCGCTTACTCGCGTAAGAGAAACGTAGGGGTAACGCGCGAAGAAGAAGAGGGAGAGGAGGAGATATCCCGGTATTTATACGGGGTGAAATCACGATACCGGATATTGAAAAACTTACCTCCGCGTAACTTCGGCCTCTAATTGGAATCGTCATGTTTTCACTCTCGTTTGGTATCGGCGTTTTCCACGCGATATCCGCTTTTATCTCCCGACTGCCATTACATTAATTTAACGCGCGCTAAGGAAGGTCGACCCGCTCTCGAACAGCCCGGAACTGTTTGAGCCACGAGACGAGAATCGCGATTTCAGCCATTGTTGCGAATAATAATGCGCGAAATCCCAGGTAAATTAAAACACGTGTCGGTGCGCGCGCGCACACGTACGCAGGTACCAATTAAATAGCAATGCAAGGATTAATGCAATCGAAGAGCGCCAATTAGAAATTAATTTGCAAAACTAGCGGACGTAGGAATAACGGCAGAAATTGATTTCTCGAAAACGAAACACGTTTATTTATAGCCCGTGGACTAGAAAAACGTTTGCAATTGAGTATCTTTTTTTTATTTTTATTATTCGCAGAATTGTAAATGCATTTCTCGCGCGACCGAATAAATTGAACGGATGGCAATTGCTTTGACGTGAAACTACATATAACGCAAGTGTACACAGTAAATACGGCACGCTTTATGCCGGACCATTATGGAAAAAAAAGGGCGAGAAAAAAACAAAACAAATGAAACGATTTTTTTTTTTATCACACGACGTATATTTTTCGCGGGACACGTGGTGGAGAGATCGATCGAGTTAATGAACGGTTCTCGAGTACTCTAATTCGCGCGGCTCGCCCGGCGTAAAATGAATGAAGTCTCATTCACAGGCTTGTGTAGTCGCGATTTAGCGTCATTTCACGAAGCGTTGTGTGTGGGTGTGTGTGTATGTGTGTACATTGACAATTTGATATATCTCTCGGAGTGCGCGCGGCCGCACACCCGCTCGGTTTGACATCCGCGTCTTGCAGTTAGCGGTTTCTTCGTTGCAAATATTATTGTGGTGTATCGATACGTGTTACGCTGTTGCGACGGTTTAAAATCGATAGTTAGGCTCCTGCGTACACCACGTGTGCCACGCACACGCGTAGACACCACGGGAGCGACGCGTTGCGTCTCCCCGTGTGCGTGTGCATGTAAAACCGGCCATTATTATGAGTAAATAACGATCTGGCCGATGTATATACGAAGCGTTGCGCGAGCAATACGTAACTATCGATCGTACATAACCATATTCATTCATAAGGTACGCAGCAACGGGCATCGACGGTGGCAGCGGCGGCTGCTGCTACAGCAGCAGAAACGAAATGTCTCGTGGGTAATACGAATTCCTGGCGTTATTTATCATTGTCCAGTTTTCATATTTTCGCAACGATTTATGTCGCTTAACGCACACCTTCCCGCATAAATAACGATCGATATTCGCATAAGCAAATAACGCCGATAATGCACGGAACACGTGCCCGCGGTGATCGCTTGTATTATTCATGATACATCATTGCAACTTGTTAAATGTGACCCTCGGCGACGTTTAAAAAACGAAAAACTCAACGGAGAGCTGATATTTTTGTGAAGAAGGTTACGTTGATTTGCGAACGTCGTTGCGCACCGCGCGCGATTTAATACACAATCTGCGATAATACGAGAAATACAGAGAAGGATCGGCGCGGTGGGATCGAAATTTCGGATTGTTACTCGCGTCTTCTCGTCTCAAGATCGAGATGTGCGTGCAAGGATCGAAGAGCCCACGTTATTGTGCGTTCGTTGAGAAACTCCTCTCTCTCTCTCTCATTCTCCGACGGGGAGCTTCTTCGACGTCGGAGCCCGCGCGCATTACAAGTTCTTTGCATTCTTCGACGCTTCGCTGACTCGCCCGCCGAGAGGATCTATTCGCGCTAATTATCCAAGTCCTCCATTAAGCTCCGGGCGGAACTTACTTCGGCGACGCATCGCGCGGGCTCCCAGGTCGCCTGTCTTTCCGGTGCAACAACCCGAAATACCTCCCAGCAGCAGAACTCGTCCTCAAACGACGTCCGTCTCGAGCGCGTCGCTACGTTACGAGTGCCGCGCGTCTCCCGTCCTCCCGCCGCTCACCCTCTATCCTCCGATATACCAATTCCACCCAGTGCTTCGCGATGGAACGTGAACTCGCCTCCGCCGCTCCTCCTTCACCTCCCCGTGCTCGGTCTGTCTCGCGCATAGCGATCCGAGAGAGGACCGGCTAGCAGTGCCGCGGCGGAAGAAAGAGCGAGAGAACCGCGCGGAGGAGCGCTTGAGGGGGAGCGAGAGGGAAAGCTGGAGCGCGATAGAGAAGGAGAGGAAACTGATGGGAGAGCGAGAGAGCCCCGGAACGCGCAGGACGGAGACGGATTGATACGCGATGCGCCAGAGAGAGAGAGAGAGCAGGGTACGGCTCGGCGAAGGGAAACGGGCAGAGGGACGACGCGGAACGTGAACCGATGCGGCTGTCGCGTGAGGACGAGGCGCGGGGGGAGGTAAAAGGGCGAGTGGAGAGAGGACCCGCTCTCCGAGTGTCAGGGACGAAGGAAGAAGCGGGGTGGAGCGACGGAGAAAGAAGCGAGCGAGCGAATCGAGATAACGAGTGCAACGGAGAGACAGAGAGAGAGAGAGAGAGGGGGTGAGAGCGAAAGAAAGAGAGAGACGGTGATACGCAGAACGAGGGATGTGGGCAGATAGAAGCCGAAGAGTGGTAGCGCGTGCTCACAAACTCAACCAGCGCCTCGTCGTCGTGTTGCCTCCTCCGCTCTACCGCTGCCACCCTTCCGCCCTTCTCTCTCCGTCCCTCACCTTTCCGCCGTCGCCCTCTGTGGTGTCCGCCTAACCAACTCGTCCCCCTCGTCCCGCGCTCTCTCGCTGCCTCTAACGCCGCGCTACATCGCCGCCAGCACCCCCTCGCTGCACCCCGCCTGTCCACCCACCGGCCCGCGAAACCGCTCGTTGCCGTACCACCGAGCCACCCCACGTACCGACTCCCCCATTACCCGGCCGCCTCCAATCCTCTCCCGTCCACCCGCTCGCTTCTACCCGCCGCCCTCTCGCCGCTCGACTCCGCTTTGCGCGACTCCGCTCTCTCTCTCTCGCCACCCCCTTTCCGCTCTTCTTCCCTGCTCCGCCTCGCGACGTCACCCCCTTCGGACGAACCAGCACACCCGAAAGCCGCGCTAGCGAGCGAGCGAGCGACACGACAGCCAACTCCGCGATTATCTCTTGTCCGATCGCGTATGTCGCGCGCATGTATGCGTACGTGTATGCGCGAGAGGATGAGAACGCCGGGGGATGGGGACGCGGTGGGACGGCCAGAGGGTGAGAAAGGACGCGAACAAGAGAGAGAGAGAGAGCTCATCCGGCGGTTTAGGCGAAATATAATGGAACGGGATAGAACAGAGAGTCGTTTCCAAACAAGGGAAAAATAATCAAGACGCGCGAGTCGCGCGTCTAATCCGAGCGTTTGTACCCTTTCTCCTTTGCTTCGAGCGAGCCGTTCACGCACGACGCCGCTGAGATTCGAGGAAAGAAAATAAGGAGGAAAAAGAAAAAAGAGAGAAAGGCGGGCGAGGAGAAGGGGGAACGTCTCGCAGGATCCGAGTAGAGGAAAGAGAGAGACCTTCGCCGTCTCCGGACGGTTCTTCAAATCCGGAGAGAGGTGGAGAAACGCGCGAGAACCTCCCTCCCTCCCTCCCTTCGTCGCTCTTCTATTCTACGGATCTCCTTCGGAATCTAGCGATCAGTAATAATAGTAACGATAATAATAGACGATCCGGCGCATCGGCGGGAGAGAGAGAGAGGAGGAGGGAAAGACAGAGAGAAAGAGATTTATTATATTTCCCCGTATATACGCTTTCTCTCTATCTCTATCTATCTCCCTCTCTCTCTCTCTCTCTCACATAGATCGCGCGCTCGCGCAGCGACGATCACGAGTTCCGCGTTACCGTCGCCCTCGGCGATGCCGCCGTACTTGGCGGCGGTGCATCTGCATCGGACGGAGTTCTGGAATTTTGCGCGTTTCCGCGGGGTGGGGTGGAGGGGGGGGGGGTGAGCTGCGGGATGCGATATCGATAGCGGTTTCCAGAGAAGCGTCGTGCGCGCGCGCTTAGATCTCGCCGATATTCGGAGGAAAAAGGGACTATGTTTATATGTGTGTGTGTGTGTGTATCTGCGCGGCCGCTTTGTGCCAGCCGTCTGTGTTGCGAAATGCACCGCGCCGCGCGCGCTGCACTCCCGAGAACGCCCTTCGGCTAGGGCGAGGTTTCCCGTTTGCATGGCCGGTGATTTCGAATCGAACGCGCGCGCGCGCGCGCGCTTCGCTCCTTATATTTTGTCGGATAGGAGCGAAGAAGAGAGATTTCACGGCGAGCGGAATCGATCGCGAGCGGATAAAAGAGAGTTGCGGCTCGATCGCGGGACGATCGGAATCGGCGCGATTCTCCAGACTGTTCGGCTCTTATTGGCCCGCGTTGGCTTCGACTCGTTGCGTAGACGATGATCGGCTCGACGATAAGACATGCCGATCGTGTTATTCGCGTGATCGTGCAAATCTCTCTCTCTCTCTCTCTGTCTCATCGGCCTGATGCTTATTATCACTCGTTATCAACCGGCCGCCCGTAACCGCAATACCGCGTTGCGATCATCATCGCGTATCTGCCTGGATTTTTGTCTCACCTCGTTCCTTCCTCTCTCGTTACAGGTGAGATCGATTGAACGCGAGGCGTCGATCGACGAGGGATCCGGCACCGTCATCGATCTTGCCTCGCGCTGTCGGATATGTCGCGATGGGCCTTCAGATAGGAGACAGGTATGTGCAAAGAGTAATTAAAAGCGCGCGAACTCGTTGCGCATTGAGAGCGCGGGACTATCATAGTTCGCATTGGCGCGCAGTAAACAAATTCGAGCCTCCCTCGAATAAGAGTCTGGCCGTCTCCGACCTTCTGATAAAAAAAGAATGGCGTCTGATTTGTCGCTAGAATGTTTCTCTTTATCTATGAAGAATATCTACTGTACATCGAATTTCGGCATTTTCAGAATACGGCGTGTTCGTCCGATTATAGGTAATATTATTTATAAAAGTAGATTCTTTAATTTAGAAATTTCTTTTCCCATTATTTTATTATTGTTTATCTCCCGTCTAAGAGTGATATTTAGTTGCTGAGTGCCTTTATTTGATGATCTTTAGGCTTCGCCATTTTTTATTAGAAGCGACTGGATCAATCGAGATGGCTGGACTTCTACTTGAGAGACTCCAAAGCTCCCTATTCTGTAACTTTTAACAATAGTGCGGGCATCGCTGCGCGGGTGTAACACACGGTGGATGAACTGCGCAATAACGACTTAACGGTGACGGACAGTGTCGTGAAAAGTTACAGCAGGCCTAAATAAGATGACGCGAATGCCTCGGCGCTCCTCATTGCCGAGCACACGCGAGGTTCGTGGTGGAAAAGAGACCGGAGACCAAAATGAAACGTGATCCCCTCGATCATTGATCATTTCGGCAACGACATAAATGACGCGTCGGACGCGATTATTGCCGCGTCACCCGTGAAATATCGTAGTGCCGCGACGAAAAAAAAAAAATGAGAAAAAGCGAAGAGAAAACACGAGATAAACGCGATCCGTGTAAATGACGAGTTTTCGAACGACGCGAATGATAAATCGAAACGCGATTACGCGCCGCCGCGGCGCTCGTGTCGTCGAATTGCGTTACTTTATTCCGCGCTTGATTATTTTACGCGGTTGGAAGCCCGAGATCTTCGTGCCGATTTTTTTCGTCCGAACGACCGCGCTCGCCGAGAGAGAGAGAGAGAGTCGCTCGCGCGCACCGGGCTTTTTATTATCCTCGTTCTTCCCCGCGCTTTATCCTGCGCGTGGCAGACCGGATTCCGGAATTTGGCGGATTTCGGGGGTGGATTGGAGGACGGCCGTTAGCGGGGAGGGGAATGGGTTGGGTTGGACACGTTATCGGTAGTGGCTTTCGAGCCGACGGTGTATTCAATCGAACCGGAACTATAGTTACTATATAGCGCCGTTTTATTCCGCCAACGATCCGCATGACGAGAGAAAATTCGATAGGAACGACGAAAACTGATAGGCGTCCTTAGCGTGATTTACATAAAAATTCTCCCGGCAAGTTCGATACGTCGGCAATAACAAAAATCGGGGGCCGACCGTTCCCCGATCGATCCCGGCGGTCGTCCCGGCTCTTTACCGGAAATTCGGAAGAAACTGAAAACCGACGAGAGCGGTAATAATGATCCGCACGATCGTCGCCTCGCTCGGCCGGCCGCGTTTGGATCGCGTTTTTTGATCAACGCCGACAACGGCAATTTTCGTCGCGACCCAAATTTCCATTCCTTTCTTTTCCCTTCTTCTTTATCCTCCACGCCCGTGCCAACTAATGGGAATGTTTGAAATTCACCGGCGGCGATATCAATTATTACGCGGCCGCTTAAATTGAAACTAGTAAATCCCCCCCCCCCCGTCACTCTCGATCGTATTGCGAAAATTCAGATCTTTCGGATTCACGGGCAAACAATATCCGGTCCGGGGCTCCCGCGTGTTATCGATACAACGGGGGTTTCGGGCCGATATAACGCGTATATTGGAGTATCGTTGTAATATTTTCTATGAAACGAGTGGCATTCGGCGTGACGTAAAATTCACATCGCGACGGTATAGTCGAATTCCATCTGACGCGCGCGCTCGTATCGATACGGCTCGACGCGCTCGATGCGGCGGAACGCGTTCTCGCAAACATTATTATAAAAATGCAATCAATGTTATTACCATCTGCGAGAGAGAGAGAGAGAGAGAGAGACCGTTCAGCCTCGTGGAAGTAACTCAATGTTGCGAATCGAGCGCGGCTAGTATTTTAGCATATTACCGGCCTGATCATTCGGATACAAATCATTACGCATTACGCGAGCGATTAATGCGAAAAACGCAAATTATCCCGCAACATTTCGACGCGGAAATAGTCCGCGTTACCGCGCGATTCAAAGAAACGCGTCCCGCGGAATGCATCGATTCTCGCGAAATGTTTCGCCGCGATCAGCGCGTCGCGCGAAGTGGAAACCGCATTCGGTGCTTTTCGTTCAGCGACGCGAATCGACGCATTGTTTCGTCTTCCTTTCGATGAGGCGATGCCGGACGGTCACTTGTGTCGGAAAGCAAGTCGGGGACAAGAGGGAGTCGACGGCCGACGACGAGAAACGGCGAACTTGCGGACGCATTTTTCGACCGCGCGACCGAAACGTTCGCAGCCTCTCCGCAACGCGATCGCGCAGTTGGCCGTCGATATAAAAAATTAAAATTTTCTCGCGACAGAGGCAAGTTGTGTATATTCACACGCGCAACACACACACACACACACATATACAAGGTGGAAACGACGGCGCCGGTGTGGTGGGCTCTGTGTACGCCCAAAACACAGCGGCGAAGTTTCTAGCAAAAAAATTCACCTGCAAAAACTATGCGAGAGAGGGGAAATATGTTTCGCAAATATCTCTCTCCAGACCGCCGTGTTTCCGCATCTCGGATAGAGACGCGCCTCGATGCCCGTTGCAATTCAGTTATTTCGCGAGATAACGCGCCGATATTGAAGCCTAGAAATTCACTTCGTTACTCGGCGAGAGAAGACGAGCCCGATCGAAAAAGTCATCGCGACTCGCGCTCTAATTATATTTCCTCGCGTGGATTCCCCCCCACAACTGGATGACGCTTCCCCGGGGATCCCACGGTCACGCATAAGTCTCGTTCGGACGGCCGATTCCTTTCATTCTCCCCTCCTGCGCGCACTAATTGCCGGAATAGCCTCGATGTAATTAGATTAAATACACGTGTAACACCATGGATCGCTCGTGTTTTCTAACTGTTTTCTAACACAGTCGTTTTCGGACACTAGCGCAAAGTTATCACAGTGCCGATCAGACACATTGTCCTCGCTACTTTGATCAAATCTATCTATCTACTTGGATTGACGAATTAATTAATAAATAAATAAGACAATAATAATATGCGCACATCGTTGAAAAATCTTAGTAACCTGGTTACACGTTGTTCCGCCGATAAGTGGGAAATATAATTGGATTTTTTTTTTTTTTTCGTTACTTCAACGTTGTTCCAGGAATTTTCTCTGATTTATATTTTATACCATGAATGAAGAAAATACGCGAAACGCTTTAAGGGGATCCTTACTTGGCCGCACTTGGAAATTTTACCAATAGAATACTGATTTTTTCCGGCAAAGTTTATCGCCCGATCGATCGCGCAGAATTATCAATGGTATTACACCGTTAAAATACACGGCGAAAATAAGTTGGGGCGTTCCTCGGCACGTGGTGAAAATGATTAGAAAGTTTAACGTGACATTTCCAGCTGTCAGCGTAAATATTTACCCGATGCAGAAATCCTGCAGCTTGCACATATTGAACGTGTCAATGTCTCAATCAAGAAGATTTCAGAGAACATTCTTATACTCTTTCAATTAAGTTTAGAGGCTTAAAAAATACGAAAAATTTCGCGGCAGAAAGGCTGATTTCGTTTCCGCTTTGTTTGGGCGCTATTGAAACCGGTACCAAATGCAAGCTTGTGAAACGTCGAATAAGAATGTATAAATTCCAAATCTGCTCGCGTCTGTCTTGTTCTTGAAAATCAGTTTCGAAGGATTTGGCAATTGATAAATAGCGCCAGTGGTACTCTCTAAACGAATAAATTCCTTGGAACTGACTTAACTAACGTTTCGTAAACTTTCATTTGATACCAGTTTCATTTGCACCAAATTATGCCCAAACTAAACGGAAACAGCTGCAAGTCTCGACATATATTTTGGTTAGATTTTTCGTTAGACACGATAAAATAGAATAGCGCATATTTCATTCGCACAGCGCGCATTCACATTTATATTGTACTTACATTTACGTAAGATCTACATGTACGAGAAATGCAAAAAGAATAACATGATCGTATCAATGTTTATATAACATAACATTTTCTGATATTCCCTTAATTATTTACATTTTACAAGTACACATACACGCTACGAAAGCGTTATTAATTCCCCGTTAGTCGCAAGTGTGTCTAATAGGTACATTCAGACTACAACAAGTCAGGTTGAACTCGTCCTTGTCAATGTTTTTTTCTTTTTCTTTATTCTCTTTGTTCGTGCTGTTTCCATGTATTTTAACGCCTGGTCTATTAAGTGCTAATGAGGGAGGAATGGTTTCAAGAAACAGGGAAAAATAATAGGAAAATAAGTGCATCTGTGAGATACACTGCGAGCATTAATGAGAGAAAAACGTTGCGACTATGTGTATAACGGAGAGTTAAGCACGTAGTCTGTTCTTTTCAGCTGGACTGGCTGTACCAGTTCAAGAAATTTACGCACATTGGAACATGAGGATCTCGTGTGTACGCTACGTACGCTTAATGCAAATCCCTTGAACTAGTATAACCAGTACAGTTATAAAGAACACATCTATAGTAACATTGAGAATAAAACCTCCGTTTATTAACCTCCAGATCGAATATTCGGTCTCAAACTGCAGCTCGATCGCGGCGGTGACGGCACCGATGCGACACGCGAAGCGAGCCTCGGCATATTAGTGGAAAACATCCCATTACCGGGATAAGAATGGGATATTCCCAATTGGTAGTGGGACAACTGATTTCGGGAGAATTTGGTCGGTGTTACAATCGGAACTGATGCTCTGTGTGCGTGGGAAAATGAAGGAAAATTTCTACGCAGCTCCGCCTCCGTTTCCCGGATCCGCGTTTCTCGGGCGAAAGCGGAGTGTGTCACCGCGGGCGACAACGCTCGATCGGGAACAACCTTTGCCGTTTCGCGCGGTGACAGGCGCGTCGAACTTCTGGCTGCGGGTCGGGTAAATCGCGGACGATGACGTCAACGGACAATTCCGTCTCTCTCCCCCCGGCGTACACGTACTTGCGACGTGTCCGTTGATTGCACACGCTGCACCTTGCGCGACGCAGCGTGGCCTATGGGAACTCGTCGTCGTCGGCGGTGAGTCAACGCCGTCACGTTTCCACGAGGCGCGCGTGCGACGATGATCGAAGCCACCCACGCTCTCTCGCCCGCGCGACGTTCTGGCCTCCGCGCGTTAAATCGCGCCGATTACAAAACTCGCGCACCGCGCGATATGTAGGCCGCGCTCAGCTACGTGCCGACCGTTATACTCTCCTCCGTACCAGGTGAATCAGGGCCGCCAATTTTCTCACGTGGGCGATCATCTTGTGCAGTTTTCTCCCGTTCTTCGATCCCCCTCGTTTCTGTCAAACCGGCCGGACCAAATCGGCAAGATCCGAACCGGATCTATCGGACTGTTTATTATTCGACTGTTCTGTACTTATTTGTACGAATTTTTGTCACTGATTATAATTTTGCATCCCGTGTCGTGTCGAGAGAAGAAGAAAAGAAAGACCGTGACGTTGCTGATTTAATATTAAACTGGCGAGACCATATCATAGCTTTCCGCACGGCTTATGTGCATATAATAAATGCACGATAAAAGATGTCTTTTTTACAATCACTGTGTAATATAATATTATCCCGGCCAATCGAACTGCGAGCGCGAAGGGCTGCGGTCAAAGATAAAGTACTTTTAATATTTTTGCGCCGGCGAATCTTGTGCTGACTTGTGCCACGCTAGCACAATTCAAATATGCAACTCTGCCTTGATACGAAGTCCTGAAAATCGTGATTACGAACGTAGACTGTGAGTGCGAAGGGTCGTGGTCAAAAGTAAAGTGCCCTTTAAATTCGTGTGCCGGCGAAAACGAAGCTTGCGCTGACTTGCGTTACGCTGGTACAAATCAGATATGCAATTATATATTGTTTAATTAGCTAATACGAATGTAAACGTTAATTTGTTCTGTTTTGTCCAAAATCATTTTTTTTTTCTTCCATTTTCCTTTCATTTCCTTCATTGTCATTTTCCGAAGGCACTACTTGGGATAACTTAGCACAGTTAAAAAATAAAATGGGGGAAATTATTACGGCGACTGAACGGACATAAGGGAAATGATTAAGTTATCTTACGCTTTATGGGGTCTTAAATCCTCCCGAGAGACAAGTACGTCCAGGAAATTGACTGAAATCTCCGCAGCATTGGCTCTGTCAGTGTTCGATCGGCGACGAGGTTGCTCTCGAAATTAATTCATGTACTCGGCGCGTTTGATTTTCTCACTCACCTCCGCTCGATCGCCTTGCATTCGCGCGCGCTATTCCTGTGCAGTTCTCACACACGTACGAATTCTTCTCGCCCACCGATTCTCTCTCTCTCTCTCTCTCTCTCGCGTGTCGCGCAGCTGAGCCTGCCGAGGCGGAAATTAAAGGTAACCGAGACAAATGTCACTTGGCAATCTTTCTGTATCGTCGATATCAGCATTATGTAAATATCGACGCGCGAGAGGTACAAATCGAGACGGGAGCCCGCTTATCTCGATACCGATTACTTCGGCTTCGTTCCTCTCTCTCTCTCTCTCTCTCTCTTTCTCTCTCGCGCGCGCGCACGCGCGCTCCGTTCTTTCGGCAATCGTTCGAGACGATATCGCATAACAATGGCGTGACACGCCATTAATCTGGAGCGGAACGATAAAATTCTTGCTTGTTACAAGACCATGTCAGCGCGGGCGAGAATAGATGTGTCCCGATAATAGACGATATAGCGCGATACGCGCGTTCCGCCGCGGCCGCTGGACGCGGTTTGATTTACAGCTCGTACTCCGTACTCGTTATTTATTCGACATCTATGCAAATTTTATTGTTCTTGCTCTTTGTTCGGCTGCCGCACACGCTCTGCGCCTCTCTTTCTCCGTCTCCCCCCCCCCCCCTCTTCTCTACCTCTCCTCAGTCGGTGAAAAGTTTTTTTAAATTCGTGCTTAGCGCGTATCACGCCCGGCCGATCACGCGGATGCATCATTGCTCGCGTGATTTTTGGAGCATGCGACGTGCCGATGACTCACGGAGTCGCTTGCGATGCGCTGACCCGCCATCCGGTCACTTAAGTCGCCCTTTGTCACTTTTTCTTGAATCACGAAAGAATTCGCTACCGTCCAAAATGAGCTTGACTGTAGTCACTTCTCTCGTGATCCACCGTTCAATTCGCGAGATACAGGTGTTCCGTGCGGATTCTTTCGCCATCTGCCGCCGATTGCCGTCTCACTTGCTCGGGCACCGATCCGTTGTACTCGGTATTTGTATCGTTCACGATCCTTCTCGATCTTTCCTTGTTACGAGCTTTCAAAGAGCTATGAAACAGCTCGCTGTATGTTAATTCATCCAAAGACAAACCCGAGATGATAAAAGTAAATGTTACGTTTTTGCCCGAACGACCTCAATTATTCTCAGTGTAACAAAAAAATTGTCACTTTCGGTCGTTTTTATCACGTCTAAGAAGTCACTTTATGTCACTTTTACTGCCAAAAAGCAGCCGCTATTTCACCGTTTTTGTCCCGCTGGCTGGATACACGTGTACCGGTGATCTCGAGATTTTAAACGCGCGGGTCCGCCCGCGTGGCGTTTTTTGTACTCCGCCGTCTCCTTCGGTCGCGGATTTTTTTCCATCGATTCTGTGACAGCCCCCTCCCCCCCTTTCTCCCTCTCTATCTCTCCGTTTCGGGGAAAATTTCGCGAGAATAAAGTACACGGGATTCTCGGGTGAAAGTCGAGTTTCCGAGCTGCAAGTGGACGACGGACACTCGCTCGCGCGATCGCACATCGATATCAGTGATTAATTACCGTGATGCAAGAAAGGGAAATCCGAATTTGACAGGCGAATGAAGACGATTGTGCAAACATACCGGATATCATGCGCGCGCCTTCTCTTCCGACGCTTATCTGCCTATAAGTGGATTCTGAAAAAAAAATTAACTTAACGTTGGCGCAATTTGCGCGCTCTGAGAGGACACGATTTCGTATGAGATGTCCCCGCGTCTTCCTCTCGTCGTAATTAAATATCTCGTTTTACTCCGTTAATTGGGAAAAAGGCAGACGACGGGTAGCAAGTTGAGCCGATTAAAACGGATATCCCGTCTCTCTCTCTCTCTCTCCCACTCTTTCTCTCAGAACGGAATAACGTTAGCTTCCAACCAGCGTCGCGAAATCCGCGCGTGTCACTTATTAGAAACGCGCATAAACGTGGGAACGTGAGAACTTTCGCGATACGCACCGCGCGCGAACGAAACGGGAGTGAGATTCCCCGGGCGTGCGCCGCCACTGCTCAAGTTTTCCCCGCCGATCGAGAATTCATTTTTATCGCGCGGCGAGAGCCCATAAACGGGTCGCGCGTCGATTATCCCGTATATTTAACAGCCGTGTTTATAAAGTCCTATGACACATTACGCGTTACGTCATCCGCGCCGTCCGCTTACCTACTCCGTCGCAGTTTCCACTTTACGGGCTCGCGGAACGACGATAATTTACATCGCATTCGACGACGATTACTTGCGCGCATCGTGACGACGCGAGGATGACGACGGTGTGATCCCTCACGGCCCTCCTCCGAGGAGCGCGTGATCGTGCAGGATGCAAGCGAGAAAATTTAATCGCCGATTTAGTAGCGTAAAATTCCCTCTCTCTCTCTCTCTGTTGCTCGTGAGTGCGACAACGTGTACGGAAATTTGGAGCGTAAAGGGTTAATTGGTGACACGCCAGGCGCATTTACCACCGACGCGAGATGCATTCTCCGCAGCAGCATCCAGCGTTAATCCCTCCGCTCGCTCGCTAGGCGGGTGGACAAAGTACTCCATAATGACGGGGAGAATTGAGTTCGAAGTTTCTCAATTCGCCCGAGTGTAACTCGCACCCCACCCCCTTCCCCGCGGTTACATGCTCCGACTTTGCGCGCTTGTTACGTTCACGCCGAAACTGGCGTCCGAGTGGCAGGGGGGGAGGGGGGGGGGTCGACAGAGGGAGAGAGAAACGTTTATTGTCGTCCTAAGGCATGCCCTTTAAAGACGAGAAACATGGTCGTGTGCGAATTAATTTGCAAGATGCGAATTAAAAGTACAAAGATCGATCGCGTGTTGATGGCGGGAACTACGAGAGCTGCCGCGATCGTATTTATTTCGGTATTTCATAAACGCTTATTATATATCATACGGAAAGGACGTCGCGACTTGTTCAAGTTTTGCCTACATTCTCGCCGCTCACATTTTTTATTTTTATATATTACCATATATTTCCCACTAGGTCGGCGCTTATGTTCAATCATTGCGGAATAAATAATGACGTAGAATTCAAACGCGATCTTGACTCTGAGTAAAATGAAGTTAGACAAGTAACATTAGGTGATAACGGGAGGGGGAGTGTTCGTTCCGCAGCGTCGTCTTCGCGAGTGTCTCGCGTCTCTCGAATCTGCGTTCCTAGGCAATCGTTCCCGAGCGGTTCGCGCGAGAGATCGGCCGCGATCTCGCGGAAGGGCCCCGGCGTCTCCGGCGGAAATTACGCCGGTTTCTTCTCTCGCGTACGGTGTAAACGAACCGAAGTAACGCCACCGTGTAGCCGCCGTCGCCGTCCATGGCGGAACACGCCCCCAGGAACTGCGTTTCTCGTGGGCGACGGCCTGAAATATCGAGCGCCTTGCCCACGTACACACGCGAAAACGATGGAACCCGGACTGTCGAGAAAGAGTGAGAGCGCGCGGCGAGAGAGAGAGAGAGAGAGAGAGAGAAAGAGAGACGGGGGGAAAGCGGAGGCAGAAGGAGAGAGAGGGAAGAGGGAGGAAGAACGCGGGACAGATAGAGATGAAAGAGAAGGTAGAGGAGAGGAGAAGGATGAAGCGGCCGGAGTAGGAGGGAGGATGCGAGGGGGCGAAGAGGTGGCGCGAGGGAACGAGGAGAAAGAACGATCGAGAGGTTTCGAGGGATAATTTTCTGCCTTCCCGGCCTGCCGCGCGCGCACACGAATTCTGGATTACGATCGTGCCAAGTCGGCCCGAGCGGAATGCCGCGCTTGTGTGGACCTTCCCCGCCGGGGAACATCGACGTTTTCGCGAGACGACCCGCCGAGACACACGCGGTTTCTCCGCACGTGCGCGATGGCGACCTTCGACGGAAGGGCGCTTTATTTCCGATCGATCTCGCGGAAGCGCACGATTGAAGATCGCGATATAAACGAGCGGTAATAAAGGAGCGCGTTCGCGCGGTGAGCATGTGCATCGATGAAAGCCTTAACCGTTCACCCCGTTTAATCGTTCCCATCGCGTCCGGGTGTATAATGCGATACGTGTCGAGCCATCGAAAGGTCCGGATGATCAACAGTCGTAACGTGTGCACGCCTATCCATGCACGTCGCGAACGATCGGAAAGACCGGAGAGTGTCAACCTGGTGAACGTCAAGGTTGTCGAAGCTTGGGATGGCTCTCGCTGAACCTTGTTTCAATTTCTCGATGAACAACCGGCGGAATCGCCAGGGCGAATTTTTGTTAGTGTGACTCGTCGTCGGAAAATAAATACGATAATAATTTCAGTCGATTTCAGCGAGGGACAGCGGGCGACATTTGCTTGAAAGAGATGGCGACTCTTCGCACGGGAGAAAATTTGGTTGTCACAACTAAATAGAAACCGGACGGAAACCGAGTGACGAGGAATAATATTTGCTGTCTTTGTTATCGCTGGGAATATTCAGACGGGAAATATTTATGTGAACATTCAGCTGCATTAAGGATGTATCATTCGGTTCTTAAAATAATAAAAGACATTTTGAAAACATTACAAATCGATTCGCATTTTGCTGGAAAGTGACATCAAAAGTTTAATAGCAATTCAGAGCCTGCATCATAAGTTATTCCACTTTAAGGAGGTTGTCGGGTGAAATGAGTTTAATTGGAATTCGATGAAACTTGCACCGCGTATACATTGAAATATTATAAATGTTATCTGACCGCCCGTACATTTAGAAAAAGATTGACTATTCAACGCTCTGGTAACTTGACATTTTTTTTTAGATGTATTCCCCAAAAGATTAGTGTGCATTTTTTAATTTCTGCTATTTTTACAATATTTTCTAAACTAAAATTAAATTTTGATGGGAAATTACTGTGATATTAAAAACTAATATGCGAACATTATATATAAAAATGTCGGGATAATTAACCATTTTGTTTTGAAAATACAGCGGTGTAAAGTTTGTAACTTATAATAATAATTGAAATATATATACATACGCATATATTTAAACACTTATATATCTCTTCTTATTATCTGTGCATCTCTGTTAGATTAACCGATGCATTTGGCATTAATTAGAAAAATAAAATATAATATTTTAATATGCATTTATTATTTACGGAGTAGCGAAATAAATGTGTAGGAACGTAATTTTGTGTGACAAATACTAAATTTAGGAGTAACTCCTTGGATGCGCCACTGAAAATACGGCACTAATGGGTGGATATATCCTTAAGACTCACTTGAGACAATTGAAAACAATTGACCGAGTAGAAACTTGCCACAAAAATCTTTCCGTTCCCACAGCCGAATTTTCGTCTGGTCCGTAGAAAATTTAATTATATCAACAGAATTGTTTTTTCATCAAATTTAATTGTCGATCAGCCCGATCAGAGTTTGGTGAAAGTCGACTTTAGTGTACCTTGGTAAGCCCGTTCGCTTGCGTTTCTCTCCAGTTCGTTTTCGGAGCAAACATGCGGCAGCCGTCAACATTACGTATTAACGTATCAATTTACATGCACATTATACCGCTCTCTTCGTTTCTTCGCTCCGGTGTCGTCCCTTCCTTCGAGACAGGCGCGGCTTCGGCGACTTGGTGGTGGCGGCTTCCGGCTGTCTCTAAAAATACACGTAAAAGGGGCGAAATCACGCTCGTTTACGTTCTGTACGCTTTATCGTATTCCAAGTTTATCCCAATCGTCGAAACATGGGTCGCGCGCACTTCTGCCGTTGCCTCGCCTTCTTTTTCGTTTATGCGTGGATCCCAGCATCCGTCTCATCCAGCTCGTATTACATATTACTGTAAATACTCATCGAATCTCTTGGCCGAGGCAATGTATATATCGAGGAACGTAGCTCGGAAATCACCGGCGACAAAACTCGATTGAGCGATCTCCCTTCTCTCTCTTTCTCTCTCCGTCCTTTCCTCGCAGCTTCATCGAGATTCCGCATTCCCCCCTCTCTCTCTCTCTCTCTCTCTCACATGGGAAACGCCGTTTATTTCGTAATAACCGTTTCTCCAGCACCTTTACGCCTTTGTGTGCGTGCGCGCGCGAAAATATCTCTTTTTTATCCCGCTGGAATAATATTTTGCCGAGGATCAAAGTGAGCCGAGCGCGCCGCGTCGCCGCGACGGCGATTTAGAAAGTGTTCGGTCACGCGCGCATACCCCACGTGTGCACAATGTACGTACATCGTAGGTCCGTCCGTCCCGTTCAGCGCGAAAGGATTAATTCTGCCGTAAGTAGCGCGCAAAGAGATCCTGGAGATCCCCGCGGGCTTCACAGCAGCCTTCCTTCCTTCCTTCCTTCCTTCTACGCTGATGACAGTCGACACGTTTATTCGGCGTTACGTGTGTTGGTCCCGGGGAATTAAGTCCGTCCGTGACGCGACTTTCGCCCACGAGATCCCGTATCGCCGTACATACGATGCGAACTTACGTGCGTTCCACGCGATGAGCGCGGCGAGAGCTCGAACGCAAACGGCGGCCGGGACGACTCGCTTGCCTGCGAGAGGCGATGCCGAGGTGGATGGAAAGAGAGAGGATTCCTACGTCGATTACGTTAGTCGTAGGATTCCTGTACGCGCTGGAGATCAGGATCGCGTGTATTTAACGAGAACGATGATATCAATCTCTCTCTCTCTCTCTCTCTCGCGCGCGCGCGCGCGTAATGTCGGATCGCTCCGATCTGCAACGTTGTAGCGAGTCATTGTTTACTCTGTCTTAATTAGTTACGAATCCGCTGATTTTCCGCGCGCCCGCACCGCTTCTTAGTAATTCGACCGGTACGCGCGAACGTATGATATCTTTTTCGTTCGGTCTTAATTATACTTACCTCCAAGGACACGCAATGCGAGAGAGTCGGGGCTTTCTGAAATGCGATCGTAGGCACACTCGCCAAACCCACCGAATCTCTGCCAACGTCTAACTCACGAGAAAAAGATTAGATCGAAATAAATAATTACTCCAATATCCTCTAGCAAATTCTTACCTGGACCGAGTAATATTTAGTGATCCGAATAAAATATTTTCCAAGTAAACTGGCCAAGTAAAATATTTTACCTAATCTGAATAATGTTCACTTCATCCAAGTAAAAATTTGCTGGGGAGTATTGGAGTAATTATTTACTTGAATCTGACACTTTTCTATCTAATGATTGAGTCCAACAATGAATAATCTTAATTACAATGTCACTTCCGACATTAACTTCAAGATTGAAATATTATGAATGTTATCTGACTGTCCGTATATTTAGAAAGAGATTTACTATTCGACACTTCGGCAACTTGACATTTTTTTTAACATGTTCCTCAAAACATTAGTGTGTTATATTTAATTTCTGCTATTTTTAATTTTCAATATTTTCTAAACTAAAATTAGATTTTGATGGGAAATTACTATGATATTAAAAATTAATATACAAACATTATACATAAAAATGTCGGGATAATTAACCATTTTGTTTTGAAAATACAGCGGTGTAAAGTTTGTAACTTATAATAATAATTGAAATATATATACATATGCATATATTTAAATCCTTACATAATCTCTTTTTATTATCCGTGCATCTCTATTAGATTAACCGATGCATTTGGCATTAATTAGGAAAATAAAATATAACATTTTAGTACCTTTCACATTTATTATGCATTTATTATTTACGAAGTAGCGAAGTAAATGTGTAGGAACGTAATTTTGTGCGACAAATACTAAATTTACGAGTAACTCCTTGGATGCGCCACTGCATACAGTTGATCGCGAAATTCCTATTCCTTTTTTTTTTACGAGTTTCGCAACGCGTCTCGTGTCCAACAAATGAACGTATTACCCGAGAAAACTGGTAAAAATAAATTCTCCCATCGGACACGGGACTCGTGCGAGACTCAACGGCAAGAAGTGTTTCAACCTTTTTGTGACTGACATACGATCATCGACCGCGAGACACTGAGAAGTATCGACAAACTCATCCCTCGACTCCTTCCCTCCCCTTCCCCCCGTTCGCCTCGGGAACGAACGATCTTCGGGCTATAATTCGGCAGTGCGTAGAACGCAAAGCCCACGCAGAGCGACGCGCGGTAGCGGGGCTCGGAAGGTGAAGGGAAAACGAAGCGTCACGGCGAGAGGTAGAGGAAGAGAGTGGGAGGAGAGCGAGGCACACAAGAGCGAGGGGGACAGGGGGGGGGAGGAGGAAGCGATTCCTTTGAGCCTCGGCCAAGTTTTGTGGCCTGCCGTGGAATCCAGTTGCAGGCGATTTCTCGTCTTTGCGTCTTCCGATGTACGTTGCGCGGTGCGTGTCAGCAACGCTACGTGCGTGCATACGTGCGTGCATGTGGGCGCGCGCACGCAACGAACGCGGATGAAAACGGCCGCGGCAAGAGGGGGGAAGCGGCCGGGCAGGAATGAGAAACCGTTCGCGCATTTATTACACGCGCTTGTCCCCGCGAAGACGACGTTCCATTAGGCTGGGCCCGCGGATCGAGATTACAGGTGACACGCCCGTTGCGCGGCGTGTAACAACGGCGCGGTTCCCTCTCCCGACTCTTATCTCTCGCTAACGAGATGAGAGACCTCTCTTTCTCTCTCTCTCTCGTCGTCTGGATTTCTGGCGGACCCGTTACACATACCGACTATCGAGGAAGCGTTCAGGGAGGACGAGGTGTCTCGGTGAAATAACGATTCCATCCGATCCGCGGGTCGGTTTCCGCGCGCGAGTCGTGAATGCCCGCCGTGGTGCCGTGGAAACCTGATGACGATTGAACGGGAAAACAAGGAGGGGGAGGGGGAAAAAAAACAAAGGATACACGCTGCGCCGATCTTTGTCGTCCGCCCTCTCGGAACGTCATCGATGAGGCAAACATTTGCAGAATGCGGGCTGCGAATTTTCCTTCCACTCTGCAGCGCGTGCGTTTCTCTCTCCCTCTCTCTCGGTGTGTGTCTATCTCTCTCTCTCTCTCTCTTTTTTTGGCTAAACGAGTATCGGAATGCGGCGGATGTGGTGCAAAATTCCGTGCCTCGTTATTGCAAATTGGAGTGCGCGCAAAGTGACGCAGTGCAGGCCAACGCGGGCAGAGATATGTTACGTATTATTCTTGCAATGCGCGCTTACGTTTTCCGACGTATCGACTGCTGCAGTGGACGCCGCGTCGCGATCACGCGTACACATGCGCGCGCCTCCCGCGGCCGGGAAAATATTTTAATACGGATTTATGGAGCGACGAATTTTTCGCAATCGATTCGCCGGTCTAAATTGTTGACGCGACGACGGCGGAACGTTCGAATGAACAAGCTGAAATTAGGACGGATTCCTGAGCCGAATTCGTTCGACTTGAGGATGGAGGACGATCGGAGGACCCCCGTCCTTGTTTATAGTCGAGGATACTTCGACTTGATATCGATTAGCTCGGTGTCGGGATGTTTCGAACGTCGAACGATGACGGAGGCAGCGCGCGCCGGATCCTCTTCGGAAAAAATCGCGACTCGCTCGTCGGTGAATCTGTCACTGAAAATATACCTTCCGCGTGGGAGGCACTCTGTAATACTCGAGCGGGCCCGCACGAAAATATTTGACGTACCGAGTGCCGCGAATATATTCGAAATAATCAGCGAGCACGCAGCGAGAGCGGTCGTCGCGAATTGCGCGAATACTACGGATAGCAGAAAACGCGGCGGAGGCGGCGTCGAATAAATTTTTCCACCGTGCGTGTGTGACTTACTCGCGAAAAAGTTTTTCCACGCGCTTCTTTTCTCTCTCTCTCTCTTTTGCCCTCTTTTTGTCTTCCAGTTCTTTCCATTTTTCGCGATATTTCGGCTCGATCGTGGAAGTCACGCGCCTCCCGGTTAGCGAAATAGACACTTCGAGCGTCCGATCTTCCCTACGCCGGGTCGTTGAATATTAACGTCTCGTTTTGTTAAAGCGTTAAAATAACGCTCCCCACGCCGGGAGCAGTGCGTCGTCACGATGCTCGATTGCGATACTCCCCACAAAGGGGGAGAAATTACGTTCCCCGTCTTATCCTCGCCGATAAGTGAGCAGGCGGGTACATCCCTCCTCGCTCGGTGAGATCCGCGACCGGCGAGACAAAAGTTGGTGCCGGCGTAATCGCGCCCGATCTTCCCCCGCGGATTCCCCGCCGTTATGCGGGAACGATAATTGTAACCGACGAGCGCGACCCCGAAACTCGCTCAATCTTTCGTATCAAGCGCGACTTTTCCTCGCGGAATGTAAAGCGAAAAAGTTTCGCGAATATCTCGGTGACGTGTACGAGTTGAACGCGTGCGCGCGCGCATATGTGAAAAGTGCCAAAATATACGAAGCATTTATACGCTGGAATATTTCCGTCATCTGCATCTTCGCTCGATTTTTTCATGTCTCCGTGAATCGATATCTCGGTTCCACGTTGGTCCCGCAAATTCCGTCGAATTTGAGGTATCAGTGGAAATGCGGTGCTATTTATTTATTTATTTATTTCGTCCTTTGAAAGGGAAATAAATCTCTTTAGTACATAAGTATTAATATAAGAGCAATTTGACGCACACACGAAAAGACGGAATATAAAGAATGCGATAAAAAAGAAAAAGAGATTAAGAAATAAAGGTATGTTGCAGGGACTTAAGTGCTTGATCCTTTAGCTACGAAGGACGTACATATACATCCTGAGAAAGTTCACGTTCATTCATGAAGGGCGTGTTATGTATGCCCAGTAAATTTGACTCGACATCTTCTTACTGATATTTTAATGAACATATTATTATCTGTTGCCTAACATCACGTAGAAAAAAGTAGGTAGAAACAATAAGTAGAAACAAATGAATATCGCCTCATTCATGGGACGCGTAAACTACACGCTCAGCGCATCAAAAATCAATTTTATTCCATTTTTGCGATTTATGTATATCGCAGCGACCGTCTCGCAACTGTCGTCCTTATCGTACTTCTATAAAAGTAGACGCTTGTCATCTGAAATACGCCGTAATTAAAATGTATATGACGTATTTAAACGTGGGAAATAATATGCCAAATATATCAACTAAACTATTACAAGTATTTCCAACTATAGATAATCTATTAAATAATTTAAATTTCCTATAACGAGTCTTATTATACGTATTCATTTTCATTTCATATTATCATTTCATGCTATATAAGGGTTTTTGTGTCGTTTTAATGTCGTTTTGCAATGTTGAGACTTAAAGAAGGACTTCTTGACAGCCTCCATGATGGTTCCAGGTCTTGCATTGTATTTTTAGAGAATGGATATTCGGACTGATTTATTATTCGATTATCTCGACATTCCACTCACGTTCAATCCATTGCGGACGCATGTCGAGATATTCCGACAACATAGTTTTGTACGCGCGTTGCGAATATTCCGATACACTCGCGGCAAGGTCGTTTGTTTAGAGTACGCGTCATATTTTCGTTGTGTAGTAAACAATAGACTTTCGCATTCCAAAACACACTATCTTTGCGAAGAATTAATCTTCATTCTTAACTTTGACACGAAATATTTAATACACAGCCGATAATTTTAACAAGCGATGTATTAATTATGTAACTCGCATCAATTATGTAACTTGATATGTACCTGCAGGTAGAATATATATGATATAAACAAACATTAAATAATTTAACATAAATTAATGGCTAAATGAATAAATGACTAAATAATAGACTTTTTTCATCATCATCTTTCTTGATTGACATTTGAAATGCAAATGGGTTGTAGAAGGACTTACGAAGACTGTGTTTAATAATACTCTACACCGATAGAAATTTAATAGAAATTTAAATTCGGAATTAGTACAGTAAGAAAACAAAACAAAAGTGAGAGGAAGACATTGGAAAATTTAAAATTAGGCTTGCGCCCCAAAATGAATTATTAAACTCAACCATTTTTAGTATCAAAGGTACGATAGCCTGTATAATTTAATGTCTTAGGATTCTCTTCATTGATCTTTCAGTATCAACTGAATTTGCAGGGTTAACGTGGCATCATGGTTTCGACTCGGATTAGGTTACTCGTTATCCATTTATTCTTAACGAAAATCCGATGGGAACGTTAACGAAAATGACGAAGGCGATGTTTATCGAGACGAATCGCATTATAGGGGAGATGAGGGAGATTTGATGCCGGGAGAGAATTGGGACAGTGTTATTTTCTTTCTAACAATTGGTAATATATTTTTGACTGAAATATAACTGATGTGTCTCTATATGCATGAAAACATGGTTGCAAAAGTTGTAAAGGTTATATTTTTAAGCCAAGGTAAGTAAAACCATTTTTGACTATCGAAAGTGATTATTTCCTTATTATAATATTTATAATATCTCTTTTGGTGGTTACATTTTATAAGAAAGTTCAACACATTCTAATATACAGTTTTTAAACTTTGCAATATAAGTATGTTTTAACTTCAATGTTGAAAAGTAAAAGCTTAAAATGTATTAGCAACCGTTTTAATGTAAAGAAATCAATCAAGGAGAGCTGGAACATTTTATTGAGGAAGAGGGAATATGTCCTAACACCCTCTTTTAAGATATGTCTTATTCCATCAATTTCTCCATAAATATTTCATAAATATTTAATCTACTTTATATCGGATTTACTGTTATTATCATCATTTTTCTACAAAATATTTGTTTTTATTGCATTTTTTATAACAGCTTTAATAAATAATTTTTTTAAATATTTTTTTAATAAAGGTTATTTTAATGAATGATATTAATAAGTATTACACAATAAAAACATAATAACTGCATTAATAATTAAACTATAGTTACTTATAGTACTTTGTTGTTTCCAGTTTTCCCCATCATTTGTCTCATTTCTTTCTCATACGGGAGAGATTTGGAATAAATATTTGACTTTACAATTCATTTAATTACGTTCTTAATTATTAAGATCGTTCATTCCAAATTGGTATGAACCTCCTCAATAGAGTAACGATTTTCAATCTGGATTTTTGTTGCCGTGAAATTTTGAAAAGCAAAAGCTACAGATAACAAAGCATCAAAATTGCCCCAACTCTCCTCTCATCTTCTCCTACATTATTTTCGTTGAACTCTTCATACGTACGTCCACGTATTTATCCTGCCGAATCTCGTGGCTCGAATCGACTCGATCGTTCGCCGACCACTCGGTCCAACGAGGTCAAGGTAACAAGGATTTCACACGGGCGGTGATCGGCCGCCGCGAAATTCGCGAAAATTCGCCGTCGAATCGGCCCGGAAAAGCGACTCTTAATTTTCGTCCGATTGTGGTCGCAATTGGAATTTAAATTGGCGCGGAAAGAGAGCGAGGTGATGGGTGTGGAGGGAGTGAAAGGGGGGAGGGGGTGAAAAGAGAAGAAAATGGGGAAGGTGACCCGTTGCGCGGTGTGCCGCGCCGACTCGTTACGAAACTTCGTTACCGAGTCGGCGTATTTTCAAGCCCGAAGATCTCCCCGTTGGCCCACGGGCGAATCCATTAAAGGTAAAAGCTTCTCGTTTACATCTGCTCGTCCTCGCACGCGTCTCCTCGCGTTACGATTCCCTCGGAAGAGCAGCTGGTTAACGAATGACCAGGACGCGCTGCGCTGCGCTCGCAGTCAGATGCGAGCAGACAGCTCTTTTGCTTGCCGCTTCGGAATAAGCCGCGACGAATATTCTCTTGCGAGAACCGCGATTATCGTCTTTTTCGTTGCTCTTTTTGGATCGCGAGGTTCCCGTCAGACGTGATACACGCTTGGCTTCAATACAGTTGTATTGTTTGTATCGAACATTTTTTTCTTTATGCAATTTAAAACGCAGCCAATGGTGCGATGAAAGAACTTAGTTTCTTAGCTTTTTAATCGAAAACAAATTTTTTACATTGGTTCATCGGCTCTGTCCTAAAAAAAGGTATTCAAGTATTGTGAAATCAAGCGTACCCGTTCGAGAAACGACCCGAGTCTAAATTTAGATCCTATGTTAAAGCTTTAATTCTGCAATGTCGTAGAGATACTTCTGCAATATCGCTGAGATAGCAAAATAAGTTTAATTTCAATTTTAATAATAAGGGATACCTGGGATACACAAAAGTAACATTTTACTTATTAGAATCAATACCTTCCATTTGCTTGTTTACATGTTAACTGTTTTCTTTTAGGTAAACATAGTCATTGGTTAAGGGATGGATAAAACCTAACCACATTTTATAATTAAATGGAAAAATTAAATTTTATAAAGATCGAGATTTGTTACGATTGTCCCTACCCGTAGGGTAGGTTGTAACAAGACTCGGGGTTGATTGTAACATGTTTAAAAAAAAATCAATGTAGCAAAACGTTTTTTTCTTGTATCGATACAATCATCTCAGTAAATAAGAAATCGTTAACACAATTATAATTATAATGATATTATTACAATGATATTTTATAACATGTAACGTTTCCAAATATGAAGTTCTTCATGTTGTGTGCGATGTTATTGTTAACAATATTTGATCTGCACATTAAATATAATATAATGATAATTCTAATATGATTTTGTAATATTCAGAAATATTATATTATCAAGTAACAAGTTTAACATTTATAAAATATAATGTCAAAATGTTTATAAAATTTGTGTAAAACGATGTGAGTAATGTTCACGAATTCGAGAGGAACGATATTTGGCGCGCTAAGTAAGTGGTGTGCGATGAAAATTAAAATATTTTCGTGCTATTTGAGATCCGAACTCAGTCGCTGTACTGCGTAAGTTTCGTTCGGATTGAAATAATTCGTTACATCTGAAAGTGGAGGGAAAGAGGGAATCCACACAAAGAAAAGAAATTTCTTTGGATTTAATATATTTGTCTGTTGGACTTGGTTTTTTTTTTTAATATAAACAACATAATTTAATATCAAATATCATTTTGTTTGAATGAAAATGTTACTAAATGAAAATTTCACTAAAGTAAGCCTTGTTGTTTGATAAAAAGAAAAACAGTATTTAGAGGAATTATTTAGAGGAAATATTTCCTCTAAATAAGTAAAAATATGTATTTCATTATATATTAAATATTGTTCCACTGCTGAAACGAGAAAATTTTATAATATTTTTTTAATGTAACTTTTGTTATATTCCTGTAATATTTTTCTAATGTTATTTCTTTCAAATAATGTATTACTCGTGACAATTATTATAATGTTTGGATAAAAATATGAAAGAAATATATTATTTCACGTAAAGATTATTGTTTGAAGAACTAAACAATTCTCTTCGTTGAGTCAAACATTCGTTTGTTTGCTCTACCCCAAAGGGCGGATTTGTTTCGATTAAAGAATTTGATTAAATCTAAAGAAATATTTTTCTCTGTGTATTGTTAAATCTTGCGCGTACGACTCCGCACGACGATAGGTTAATGTGGGGCCAAAATTTCGATTTGGAAGTGCTGCCGTATCATTACGAGATTGCAGACTCAACCATCCGCGGAAGGATTTCATTCTAGTACGTAATCACGACTCAACTTCGTCGTCGCGGAGCTTTGTTTCGGGGTAGCTCGTGAAACAACTTCGCGGATCCGCCGGACGAATCGAGTTTGTGAGCGAGAACTAGGCATTATAGAACTGAAAAAGCGTGAAGTTTGAAAAACTAAACCTCTCGTTTTAAAAATTCGAGAAAAATGATCAACCCATTTGTTCCCCGAAGAATCCATATTTTCTCGTTTCAGCAGTGGAACGATATTTAATATATAATGAAATAAATGTTTTTACTGAAATATTTTCTCTAAATAATACTGTTTCTTCTTTTTCTATCAAAGAACAAGGCTTACTTTAGTGAAATTTTTATTTAGTAACATTTTCATTCGAACAAAATGATATTTGATATTAAATTATGTTGTTTATATTAAAAAAGAAAGCCAAATCAAACGGACAGAGTATTATGAAACTATTTGGAAAGGTTTCCGATCGGGGAATCGTTCGGTTATTCTCCAGATGTTTATTGTGTTTCCTAGGGAAAACGGAGTTATTACGTTCGAGATCCATCCCGAACAATCCTATAACAGATGTTCTGCTCGCACTCACTAAATCGCGAATGATTTCCCCGGAAGTGCGCCGAAAGTGCAAGCGTGTAAATTTCGGCGTGCTTTATCGCTCCAACGCACGCACGGGCGATGATGATGTGATCACCGTGTAAGGGTTGGATTCGGCCGTTTAGACGGCCAATGAGAACCAATCCTAACTGGGTTTCAATTCTCATGTTTGCCACGACATGATTTCAACGCTTTGTTTGACGATACGGCGCGCGATGCACGGCGGCGGAGGAGGGACCGACGCGCGGGTCGATACGGATGACGATGATGCTGGTGATGATGATGGGATGTCGGGAGGCAAGTTTTCAGCGGGTCGGTTTTCGACAGAGAGATATATGAGAAATTTGGAATTCGCCCGATGTAATGGTCGAAGAGTCGCGCGTGATATCCCGCTCGTACGCGGTTTCATTATCCCGATTGGACGGACGGCGATGCCGGTGTCGACGTCGGCGAATTCACGAGCCGCCGCCGCCGCTCTATTCGGGTTAATTCCGAGTTTCCGTGACGCGAGTGCGTTTCGGAGGAATTATGCGCACGTACGACACTTGTGTTGCGAATATCGCGGCACGAGACCGTTCGTTATGTGTTTCGATCGAAAGTCGCGATAAACAGCGTATTCGTTTTCCCCCTTTCTGCCTTATTCTGCAACTCTTAACGACGGTGTGTCGTTACCGTCGATGCGCAACTTTTCTACCACGTGTTGTACTACAAGGAAATCGAATTATTTTGCATTGATTTAAAAAAGAGAATGAAATAAATGAATCACTTACAAATAGTAACTTTTCCCCTTCAAACACGTTTTCTGTGCATATAAAGAATCGATTTCGTCAAGATTCAGAGTTTTGGCGAAAAACTTCCCTCTCAAACCACCGTGTAGCATAAAACGACACAGTGACGTTGTCGTTAAAAGTCACCGAATAGGTTTGCCGGACCGAGAGAGCCGGCTTCTTCGTACTTGAGACACAGTCGCGAATGTGCGAGCGACGATCGGCGGTACGGAGTGAAACTATAAATTCACCGTCCAGAGAAAGTATAGCAATCGGGGACAATCGTTGATGGTGAGTTAGAGAGAAGCAAGTTGCACGCCGGAGTGAAAGCCGGCGCAATTGAGTTTTTAACTTTGAATTCTGTTTACCCTCTCGATCTTACTCACGTAGTAAACACCCGAAAACTCGCGCATCTCTCGAAATTCGTACGTATCTCGTGGCTCTCCGTGCCTTTTTTTTTTTTTTTT
>NW_014554529.1:273308-320986 GCF_001313825.1 Dinoponera quadriceps | reverse complement strand
TTGCGATAAAAGCGCGCCGAATCAAGATTGAGAACCGCCGCCGACATTGTCCGCGTGACTGCGTGTGCTCGCCGGCGGCCCCGGTGTCAAGAATAATACGTCTTTATTATGCACGTATTATTAATATTTTTACGCCTTATTATGTAAATGCGGGCATAACAGATTGAAGTAGGTAGCCGGGCTTGGCGGTTACACGGTACCGGTTATCTTCGTGTACGCATAATCCGGTGTGTAAATCGTCGCGACTCGCGATCGAGATCGAGTTTCCGTGACACGAAGGCATCGCCGAGGAATTACGTGTCAGCGCGCGCTCGTTAGAGCGGACGTCTCAGCGATTTCTGCGCGCCGATTCTCGCGAATCGGATAAGCATCGGACGACGAGGAGGACGGCGCGCGATCATCGCGGTCTCGCGAATTAATTTCATTGTCGGCCGTCAACGATCTATCTAATCACGCGTAATCGCAACGAGAGAGAGAGAGGGAGAGGGAGGGAGAAGCCATCTTATCCCGCGGAAAATTCCGGGCTGAAAATACAAGCGCCACGCGAAACATTGTTCCCTCCTCCACCGACGGCGAGCGTATAGCGGGAAAAATGACACGAAGTGTCGATTTAAATACATAGTAACGTCGTTATATCGCTTTATTAACCGCGCATAATCGATCATCAGAATCGACTGCCACGTTCCCCGGCACAATTTCGTTATCTCGGTCAGATCAACGGCGACAGGAGGATAATGAACTTACAGAGGTTGTCAAACTATCCGATGCGTCGCGGCGATCGCATTCGCCTCTGTCAAAATGTATGCCCGCGCGTGCTTGCGCAAATTCGGCGCGCGTCGATCGCCGCGCGATCATCTCGAAACGGAGGACTCCCTCCGCCCCCCCGCCTTCCGATTCCTTCGTCGATGCGATATTTTACCGGCTTAAGAATGATTTGCTCATAGTTGATGAATGAAAACCGATACTAATATTCACAAACGTGGAACACGTCTCGTACACTTATATAAAAATATCTATCATATTATTATATCTACTAAATCGATATATCGCATTATAATATCTACCGCATTTCACATGTTACATATTACAATATTTAATCGCGTTACAATATCTATTATGTTATATAATAAGATCCATCGTGTGTGTGTGTGTGTGTATTGTGTGAAACATTGTTACGTGGCATGAATTCGCGAAAATTGCGGTCGAATCGATCTTTCCACGACGACGCGGCTTCGTCATCGCGCGCTTCGCCGGCATCACTGCGATTTATTTATGTGCGTACGTGCATGCGTGCGTTGTTTCCTCGCGGACGTTCCGCGAAAAGAGGAGTACGGGCGTACGGAGAGCGGATCTGGAAGAGGCAAGAGAGAGAGAGAGGGAGAGAGAGGAATGGTGGGAGGGAAGGAAATGGGATAGGTTAACGGAATCGAGTTTTACGTGATTCGATTCGTTCGCGGCGCGCGAAACATGCACGAACGTCGTATCGTGCGTATGCACGCACGATTTCCTCGGTCGCGAGATCGTGTGCGTGCAGGTGCCGCCAGATATGGCCGTAAAAGTTTTATTTACTCGTTTACTGCCGGTCCTAAAAAGCGCGGTAAATACCGCTGAAGGAGGATCCGTAATTACGGCGATAAAATCTAAAATGCGCGGCAGCTCGCGATAAATGAGCGGCTTCGGCCGTTTCATTTTTCTCGCGCGCGCACGCGCTTTTTGATAATAAATATATAACATGAGCGAGACGGAAATAATGACGAACTGCGAGTCGATTGAACCGTCCGTTGTGGCAAACGCGTCCTTTACACGCGTAATCGCCGGGAATGAAGGTGAAGAATTAATTTCGGCCGAAGAATCGTCCCTCTCTTTCTTCCTACGTCTTTCACACCCGCGACGATCTCGTGATCGTGGAAACTTAATTTCGCGGCTAGCGTGGTGTTATATATAAAAAAAAAGGAAGAAGAGGGAAATAATTTAAACAAGAGCTTCAACTCGTCGTCGAGTTTCCCAACGGTATCGGTGTCCGTAATCCGCGAGAAACAGTCCGGCGTGACGCGAAAATCGGCGCGCACTTCTTCGTTAAACGCTCTTTGCATACTGATTGAGCAAGCCAGGAAGAGAGAGAGAGAGAGAGAGTTTCACCGTGCGTCCGCGAATGCAAGAGCTCGTAACGATTGGACGGAAGTTGCGGATCTCCGTCTTTTCCTTTCTTCTTTTTCCATCGAGAAGACAGGGCGATTCGCTCCGACGAGTTCTCTCGTTACGCTTCGCGAACATCTCTCTTTCTCTCTCTCTCTCTCGACACTACGCGAGTCAACGTGAATTGTGTGTCCGCCCTACGAATCGCTCGCCTGACAGTGTGGCTTTCGCTCAGTAAAGTCGCTTCTTAACGTACGAATACATTGAAATTTTCATCTTCGAAAAGGCGATCCATGCTGAAAGATCCACTTGGGTTCTCTGAAAGCCCAAGTTTACTCTCTGAAACCAAGCTTGTTCTTCTTATTCTCGTTTCAGAGAAACCTTTGGTTCAGGGAAACAAATTTTGCTTCTCGAGACACCTGTTCGAGCATGTCCTAGTGAAATTTTCGAGTGAACTAAGTGCGCATACTTTCGCGAACGGCGGATAGGCCGGCGCGCCGATGACGAGCCGAAGGGGAGGTCCTTTCGCGCGAGGATATTAATTGAAAACAACCTCGAAATTTGTCCGACCCTCCCCGCGAGGTTTCGCGCACACGTGCGCGCGTAACAGTGCTCGTGCGAGGGAATCGCGTTGTTGAAAAAGGACGACGAAGCGAACCGTTATCTCGCCCCGCGAAAACTGGTAATAATCTCAGGCCGGTCGGCGAACATGTGTAGTAGCGGAGCGATTTCTTGGGGCGCCTTCGCGCGAAATCGACGCGCATCGGCGTTCCCACGACGATTGCCGCATTGAAATCCGATCGTGTGTGTGCGCGCCGGTTCATAGAAAATGAGCGACTGTGTGCACACGCGTGCGTGCGTCTCTTTCGCTCTCCCTTCCTCCTTCTCTCTCTATTCAGCCCCACTCCGCGCGCGGCAGCAATTTAAAGCCCCGGCACACGAAATATCATCCGGTCGAAACTCATACACGCCGGCTATTGTACGATCCACCAACACCGACGGCCTGATTTTTCGTACTCGGGCACGCGCGCGTTTCGCGATAACCAATTTTGATTAAATCCATCGATACGATCCTTTAATCCGCAGTCGAAATATTATTTCGCTCGCGTTTTCAGAAAGCGCGCCCCGGCGAATTCGTTAGTCGGCGCATTTCGTTTGAGAGTAACTCCGCCGAACCCTCCTGTGTTCCTCGCGATCTCGCCCCGGCGGACAGCTGTCGCGCCACGATGTTAATACCAGCGAACGTTTCATCGGCAGCAAATATTAAAATAAAATTACTCTTTTATCGAAATAAAATTATTGAAATTGTATTTCCCTCCAGCGCGCGCGCGCGCGCGCGATTCAAGCGCGAATATTTATATGAGCGATCAAGCTGTTTTCACGTGCGGGCTAATCTTCGAACTGACAAACCTACCGATTATTTGCGATTGTCTGAGAGGTTTCTCTCGGAAACGAACGCAGGCATCGTGATATAAATAAATAATCGAATTTTTGCGCTGAGAGTAAAATGCACATTTCAGTATATCGATTTATACATTATATATATATATATATATGATGTATAAATATATATAATAAATAATAAATATATAATAAATAAATAAATAAATATATATATATATTTATTTATTTATTTATTTGTGTACTGACGGGAACCTATTAGATACAACAGTGTGAAAAAGAGAATAACAGAACAAGAATAGTAAATAAGAAAATCAAATATATTAAAACAAACAGATATGAAAATTATCAGCGAAAAATGGATATAAAATAAAATAATCATACAAATTAGCAGTTGATATTCAATCGTTAATAATATTTACGGGCTAATGAGAAACCGATATACTTTTTATATGAATATTAATAAATACCAAATATTTCGTGCTTACTAAATATTCACGTATGAAATACATCATATCTAACAATTATTTAATTAAATTACACTTTGTTAAGCGTGCTTAGGCTCTTGTTGGGCCATAAATATCGTTAACGAAAAAGTAATCGTAATGTACAATATATAAAACGGACGAAAATAGCAAATAAAAATAATAAACTTAAAAACTAAAAACGCAAGGCATGCAATCGTAAATCGTACAATACGTATAGTAATACGTATTATTACGTACGTAATAATCACAATATAACGCGGATGTATCAACAATAGAGCGCCTTAATTTGGTCAAAGGGTTGACGAAAAAAAATCACGTGACTGTAAGACCCGGCACGCAAAGTTATTCCAATAATCGGACCTTTATACGGAAAATTGAACGATACAGGACAGCGGCGATGAAATACGAGATTTCATCGTAATGTATAAAACTAACATATACAAATACAATAAAATCGCGTGATCGCGGCTCGAACTCGCGAAGTAATCGTTAACTTTCCACCTCCCGTAACCGACAACGCGGCCATCGATACGTCGGCATTTTTATTCAGCGAAAATCGATTGCGCGTTGGCTTACGGAGTCACGGAACACCCTGTGTGAGCATAATAGCCACGTACACGGTAGAACGTACGTTCTTCTTGCATGCGCGTGAAATCGTGCCACTCGCTCGTTCGCTCGCTCGTTCGCCCGCTCGCTGCTTCGCCCGTCCATCCGTCCGCTCGCTCGCTCGCTTGCGCGCGTCGGATGCGCCCGCAAAAACTGGTGGGGCACATCGCGATTACCGGGATGCGCCGTCCTGCCAGATACGCCGGGCTCGATCATGCCCGTAATCAGCGAACGCCGCACGTAAAGCCCCTGTCAGACTGTACGATATTCCCCTAACACGGTTTCTTATTGCGCTCGCTTGTTTTCCCGCCACACGTACGAACTCTCACCGCTCTCCCGTCTCTCGTTAGCGGCGCTCGAAACTGTAAGAAGCCGAATTTCAACGCCCGGTTCCCATTTTTCGCGAAACATTGCGTGCGTTGCCGATAAAAACCCCCGAAGATGGAACGAAACGAGAAGCGCGTTTAACGGAGATTTCGGGTTTATCGGTTCGCACACGGCGGAGATATCCTTACACACTCGAAGATTTTGAGTTCTGATCGTTCCCTCGTCTTCGATGTCGTTTGAAATTACTTCGATGATGTTACTCGCGTGATTTATCCCCGGGGATGAAATCGAATTCAATTCCGCTCCGCACACGCGTGCACCCACACACCCACGCACCCATCGGCTTATTCGTTGATTCTTCTCCGTCGAATTCGATACGGATGTAATACGGATGAATTCGGTTAAACGGGTATGTTTATGAAAGCCGGAGATCGATCCCCGTTACAAATTTGCTCTCGTATTCGACGCTTGACACGATTTGCACTTAATCGACGTAATTCGCGCTGTCAACGAGTAAACGTTGCTTTATTTATCGCGGGAGGTTACCGATCGCGCTCATTTTAATGCAACTGTGCCGTAATAGTTCTCTCTTATGATGTGATTACCGCGGCTTGCGCGCGACCTAAGTACCGCGTTGTTTAAGGCCCGTCGTGTTTTCCGGGGCGACGCGTGTTCTCTCACATATTGATTTAACGTTATTAGATCGTGTTACGATGCACCTAAACCAACGCTGCTGTTCTTCAACCCTTGAAACCGAACGACCGAGATCGACCTGCCGGAAAAACTCGGAATAACGTTCCACCCATAATACAACCCCTTTGAACTCTCGTAAGAAGTGAAAGGGAACAAATGAGAAGAAAGAGGAGGGTTGGGAAAAAATGTTTTCTAATCGCGAGTTACCGCAAACAGCGTGCCGTTAGTAGCGAAATAGCGTCGCGAAGTAGCGAATTTACCCGCGCGAATTTTTTCCCTCGACTTCGCCCGCGTGTTGACGACGACGACGACTCTCGTCGTCGGCGAACAGCGCCGAAATATTCACCGGCGGTAGCGATGGAAGAGCGAGTCACGCGGCCCCCCCCCCCCGCAGCGTTAACCCTTTCGTCCCTGAATATGAGCGATCTCTTCCTGATCAAATATTCGATATAATTTAGTTAATTTAATGTCAAGTGGCATAATTTATCTTTCGAGTGTTTTGAAACATTGTTGATACCTATGTGTACCATTCGGGACGAAAGGGTTGAATATCGCACAACGAACGAGCGAGCGAACGGACGAACGAACGATTGCATTGGCAACACAACGGTAGCGGAGCGTCTAGCGTTATCGACCCGCCGCACCGCCGCTCCGCTCCGCTTCGCTCCACGTCGCACCGTCCGATATTTGGGACGAGGCTGACCGTCCGTCCGTTCGCCTGCCTGCCTGCCTGCCAAAACGCTTCTTTTTTCCCTCCCTCCCTCCCTGCCCCTTTCTCTCGCTTCAGCAGCGGTGAGAAAGAGAACGAGAGCGAGCGAGAGAGCGAGACTGTGCGACGGAATTCGAGGGAGGAGGAGGAGACGACGGCGCATCGCGCCAGCCCGCGAAACTGGTTCCCGAGAAATCACGCTGAGTGGCTTGCGGAGAGTTTCGTGCTTTTAAGACCGGATCTATCCGTCCGTTCTATCGGAGAGAGAAAGAGAGAGAGAGAGAGGGGGGGAGGGGAAGGGGACGGTTCTCCACGAACCTAACGGCGGACGTGACGCGCGACGCGAGGTGACGCGACGCGCGTCGACCACGACGTCGTCGTCGTCGTCGTCGTTTCGGGCTTTCGAGCCTGCGGAGTATCGATCGCGCGCGCGAACGAGCCCTTCTGACTTATTCAAGGTACCGCACGGTCCCCGCGACCATTTTATTTACGACGAAGCGAAGCCACGGTGCGAGAACGCCGGGGTCGCCGCCCACCCGAGAAACGATTTCCCGATAATATTCGCTCGCTCGCTCGGCCCCGTGCGCGTACACACACACACACACACACACACACACGCGTGAACGAAGGAAGGAAGAGAATACGGCTTAAAAGCTCTCGACGCTCGTCGTACACGCTGCTCTCGGGAACGGAGAGGACGGTCGCGCGACTCTCGGCAAGACGTGTACACCGCGAACCGAGACGGAAGGGGAACCGGTTGCTCTCCTCTCTCTCTCTCTATCTCTCTATCTATCTATCTATCTATCTATTTATTCCTTTCTTTCTGCAATTACAAGGCCTCGAGCGGATACACATTCGGTTTTATTAACAGAGTTCGATGTAATTAAAATTGCTTCATTAAAGTCTCATTAAAGTTCACGCGGAAAAACAACAGGGGGCATAATTAACTGTACAATTAGCGGCGGAAACGATGCCCGATCGATGCCGGCGCGTCGATATTTTCAAACGCGGATAAACATCCATCCATCCCTCCCTCCTTTCCCTTCCCCTCGGCGTTCTCATCGAGGGATTTTCGTCGTCGAGGCTTTTCGCTCTCTCTCTCTCTCTCTCTCTCTCTCCAGCAACTCGAATCCAATTATTTAAATAATCGCGACAATCGAAGAGCCTTGTAGTGTCTCTCCTCGAGCGGTGACTCTATAAAGAGCCGGAGATTACGAAAGGGCGGGGTTTCGCGAAGGCTGTCGCAACGCCGCGCTTAATAATAATAACGCGAGCCCGCGCGCGTAATCTCCGTTCCTCTAAATATGGATTTCGGATGGTTTCGAAATAAGATCTTCGATTATGTAAGAGCGGAAAGGGGACTTCGTTTTCGCGCGGCGGTCCGCAAATTATTTTCGGAGGAAGAACGCGCGAGGTGGCTCGCGTCGCTCCGCGATGAATAAGACCCGTTCGTCGTCTCCTTGCCGAGCCAGTTGATCATTCCGTCCCTGTGCGTCGTTCCATTACGCAACGCGTAACCCTTTTGTATACAGAGGCAATAACTATCACCACTCTCTTTGTTTTCGAAATATCAAAGCAGAGGAAAATTTATCCGTCGGAAATTGCTCATCAATACCAATGCGTGTCACCATCTCGAGCACTTTCTGTAAATGTAAACTTTTTCCCTTCCTCTCATCTAGTCGCTTTTAAAATATTTCTATTTTTCGAAGATATTTCGAGCAGTAATAATTATTGCCTCACCCTGTATATTTGAGAAAAATTTATTTGGTATTTAAATTTAAATTTATTTCGTAACTACACACCCCATAGTAAAGGAATTATAGAATTGTACGTAAGTCGTTCAGAACTATTTTTCTAGTAAATGTTACTGGAGTGAATGTACCAATTAGTGACAATCGCATCTATTCTTCTCATTAAGTCGAGTAATACAACTTAATGTTTATCCTAAAAATGTATTTTTACTCTAAATTTTATTATTACTATTTGCTACTACTATTTGCTTAACTTTGGAGAAATTATAATCTTGATACTTGATAATTTGAATAATGATTTTTACCTGTCAGGACTGTCTGTACGTCTGTTCGTCACTTGTTAGTAATATAGGAATATATGTATCACGCATACAAATGCGCGCGCGCATACACACACACACGCACGCACGCACGAATTGATTCAAAATCAAAGTTATATGTCACTATAAATTAAAAAAAAAAGTAATACAATTAGAATCACAAATGTTGAAACTTTCGAGCAAAATAATTGTTATGTATTTAACATGTGCGTTATTATAATAATTTACGTATAATCGTGTATTATTATAATAATTTATTAATATATTTTCACGATGAGATTACTTGGTCACTGATTGAGATATTCATATTACAATCGGTCAGTGATAACAACCGTACACACATATTGTTACTATTATTTTGTGATCAAAATGAAAAAAAAGTGTCTGTTGAGACCGAAAATAACTATAATTTCTCTCGGTGTATAACGGATTGTAAAGAGCACTTAAGATTTTAGTATCCTTATCTTTCGATCTCCAATTATCCAGTGCGCGAAAATAATCGACTGAATCGACCACTGTCATCAGAAAGTCTGAAATTGAGAGTCCGATGTTTTAAATGTTTCACTTAGCTCAGGGTGAAACTTGTGTTTCAAGTCACCGTTTCAAGCCAAGTATTCGAATTCTCTCTTTCTCTCTGTCTTTCTCCCTCTCTCGAGACCCAGCTCGATCGTATCGAGATTAGAACGAATAACACGCTGCAACAAAGCACACCGTCGAAATGAATCGGAGAGGTGGATCAATTTAATAACTCTCTATCGCAATAAATATTTATATCCGCTTCCTCCTCACAGGTGGTTAGTCTTGGCCACCCTGTGGAACGCGTATTTCCGGAAAGGAGCTTTCGAGTTTAGTCGAGTTGTAGATTATTAGATGTTGCTGGCCGGTCTGTAATTGTACGCCGCGCCTCTATGCAATTTTATCGCGCAATATCGTATCGCGATATCACGCGACTCATATTTCAATGAGCTCTCGTCGAGTAGCAGGGAGAGCGGAGGGGGGAGAACGATTACTCTCTAAAAGGTGTGTTACGCACTTCCTTGACGATGACTTCCGAAATTTGTAAAAAAAAAACCGAACCTTTTTTTCGTAATTAATGAAAAACAGCTCGAGCGAGTATCGCGTAAATAAGCGCGCATCCGTCCGTTCCTGCGTGTATGCATGCGTCCGCGCGCGTGTGCGTGTGCGCGCGCGCGCTACGTACTCTATCGCATTTTGATTTTCGATTTAAATAAATTGCGCGTCAATTATAGAATCGTGCGCGTATCGTATATCATTTTATATTGCGGAAAACATCGTGCGCTTGTGTTTCGGTATTTTCGCGGAACTGCCCGCGCCAAATAAATACACGCGCTACAGAGAAGGAGAGGAAAAGAGAGAGCAAGAGAGAGAGAGAGAGAGAGGGAATAAAAGAGAGCGAGGGAAAAAGGGGAACCCTTTGTTGGGCGACGCTTCCGGTACATATCGACGGCGAAAAGATACGAGCCGCGCGTACGCGCGATTTCAACGAACGATCGCGCGTTACGTTCCCCAGCCGCTTAATAAAATTCCGAAACATCGCCTTGCCCTCTCTCTCTCTCTCTCTCTCTCTCTCTCTTTCCCACTTATATGCTCGTCGCCACCGCGTAGCGGAATCGGGCGAATTTTTGTCGGCGCGGCCGGCTCGTCGATAATGACAACTCCCGATGCGACGGCAGCCGCGACGGCCGCCGATATTCCGCCACTGTATAAACACAGTGACTAACGGCCGAGCTAATTAAGCTTAATTACGGCTGTCCTGTCCATTAATTAATCCGTTGCCCCTACCCGCGCGCGCGCACCTGCCATGAGACGACGCGCGCGCGAGCGCTCGCGACCGGCCTCGGCCGTGTCCCGGCCTTTTAAGGTGCATTTATGCTGCGCGCGAATGGATTCGTTGTAGCGTGAACGGTGATTGAGAGCGAGCGAGCGAGCGAACGAACGAACAACCCGATTGTTCGCCCGTTCGCCCATTGTTTCCGCCAGCGGCGGCTATGTTATTCCGTATCGCGATGCCCCCCGGCGACATCTCTGTCTTAATTATTAAAAAATAACTAGGAAATAACGCACGGCGACGAAAGTACACCGAAAGAAATTGCGGTGGATACTTCAGACTTTGGGCAGTTTGAGCAAATGTTCAATTTGATTTTCGAGTTAGCATTCCTCCCACGTCCTTCACGGATTGCGTCCGAAGTTTCGTAAACGTTTTCACTTCACTTTTTCAGGACGACCCGAAATTCGAGGAAATTGTAGTTATTTCTCATCTGAACTATCTTTGAAAGGATTTATCGGACCAACACAAACGCGCGCTATTTGGCTAATTATTATTATATGTGAAAAATGTCAGGTCGTGTAATTAATAAATAAGTACCGGATTTGTGTTGAGGAGTAAACGATATCTGTTATTGTCGAAAAATTCTAAATCTGCGTGATGACAGCCGCGAGTTCAAATAAGTAACGACCGATATCGAGATCCAGATTCTCATCGCGGAAAGGAGACTTCAATGTTCCGATACATTCGAAATATTTAATAATATACGTCTCTTTTTTAGAAAGAGTCTACTAGAACAACACAGACGAATGCTATTTAGCTAATTGTTATTATACGAAAACAAATTTTACTTCGTGTAATTGGGTGGACATCAGATTGAAATTATCTGTCAGAATTAAAATCTCTTTTCTTCATTTTCTTTAATATATATATATTTGTATTAAAGAAGATAAAATAGCACAAGCGTGGCAAGCAGACAGCGCACTGGTCTGTTATACTCTAGAGGTCGTTTTCCTCGCTGGGTTCGCTTCCCCGTAGAATCAAAATATTTTTATATTTTGCTCGTGTCTCCTCTCCGATGCACTGGCAAACCACCGAGAGTATCTTTGCCACGAAAACACCAATCAAACTGTCGTTCGAAATCGGCGTTAAACTGGTGGTCCACATACTTGTGTATATATAATCTACATGCGCACCACAAATATATGCGTTTGGGGATCGAACAGCGAAAGACGTTATAAAACCGATATATATCGGTCCAGTTAATTAAATAATTTTAGTTCGCGCAATTAAACAGACATCAAACTGAAATTTTCTATCATTAAAAATCTCCTTTCTTCATCCTCTTTAATATTTTAATATATATATATATATATATACACTTGTGCTATTTTATCTTCTTTAATACGAAAACTGATAAACTGTCAAAATTCGCGAGAAGATGATTTCACAGGCACAAAGCAAACCACAACCAGGATCGCGGAAAAGCGGCAACAACGGTTTCAATCATTTCGAATATCGATTTTACATGTCTTTTTAAAAAGGAAACCGCAACAATATCAATGTGCATGTGAGATTATTACCACTGAGACTACAGTAAAATTTACCGGGGGAAATAGTTTTCCTCATTGTAATCCTTTCATTATGATGATTATAGTTACAAATATTTTCTTCCATTTTACTAGAGACCCGAGCGTTTTCTGATCATCCGCGGCGCACGCACGCGCGCGAAACCGTCCGCGTTGTGCTCGCGATTTATCGATATTTATTTCATCAACGAGATCGAAAATGCAATTAATTATCGTGTACATCGTGTCGCATCTGCATAAAGGTATTAATGCGTATCGATGGTTTAATAACGTCCCGATTTCGTTGAATAGTAGCGCAGGATAATGAGAGACACGGGCTGGATGCGATGTTTCGTCCCTGAGCTCTGTGTGTGCGTGCGTGTGTGCGTATCGTCGGTTCGGAAATCGCGTTTCGTCGCCGCGAAACACATTCAAACGCAGCGCGCCTTTGCGTTACGCGGAAATACGCGCGCGCGCGCGCGCCGTTCGGCATACCTGCTCGCCGTACTCGTCGTCGTCGTCGTAAGTACATTGTAACGAGAAACTCATGAATATTTAAGCAGCCTCATAATTATAGGAGGCCACGACGGGGATCACGGGGCGACACGCGAGAAAAAAACGCACACCCTGACGAACCGATTCTGTAATTAATGGTGTCGAAAACACGATGCCGCTCCGGCTCGCCCGGGTTTCGCGACGCGTTCACCTGGTTCACCTGATCCCAACACGATGAAAGAGTTGCGCGACGTAGCGTTGCTAGAAGTACGATTCGTCCGGCTTTTTGTTCCGCTTGCGAAATCGCGTCGAGCGAAGACGCCCGCAGATACAGCAGTGGTGAAACTCGGCGCTCCGCGTATGCGCGCGCGTTAAAACTAAACGGTTTGGTGAAGATCGTAACGATCTCTCGACAGAGAAGCGCACGCTTTATTTTTGTAACTGCTACTAAAATATTTTATACACACACACACACACACACATTATAGTTGACAATACAATATTTTTTATTTGCGTCAGCTGAATGTTTTATGGAGAAAGTGAACTTCGTAAATACGTTCAAGTTAACGCAAATAAATTATTTGCTTAGTTTTCCTTAGTTTCTCGAAAAACTTAAAATTCGTTATTTTTTAATGGAAAAACGACATTATTATGAAAAAATAAGAAAAAGACAAATTAAAAAATTTACTTTTATCGAAAGGCTCTGCGCTGATGTTCAATCAAGAGTTAAGACATTTTATGTGCTAATAAGAGCCTGTGCACAGTTATTATAGTGTAATTAAGTAATTAATTTATTTAAATTAACTTAAACTAAGAGAAAGTCTCCCGGTAAGAGTAGCTTTTCTTTTATTTTTATTAAGGAACTAAATTTCTTGGTTGCAGCAGCTAAACGGTTCGTTGAACCTGTTGAACTGTATTAACCAAATTCCTTAGTTAGCTCTACCTAACATCTGGTTATGACAATTGAATTAATTTTTTTAATACAACTTCTTCACGATACACTCGTTTGCGAAACAGTTCAAACATGTATTTCCCAAGGAATTTTGGGAACACGTCAATAGTCGCGGTTGCGAATCACTTTTCACGAGTTCACGTGATATCCGTATTTATTTGCGATGCAGAGTTTCATCATTGATACATTCGCAGGCGTCTCCGCCCGATATGATTTCGCAAACGGAACAAAAAGTATATTTAACTTGTTATGATAAGAAAGAAAGCGATAACGTATGACTATATAAAAATCCAATATCATAAATACAACGGAAGATTTAGCAGAAACATAATCTTTATCATATTATATAAACGCATTTTTATTATACTTTTAAAAAGCTGATATTCGTGTACTGTTATTTCAGCTCCTATCATAGCCAATTACCAACGGTGATTCTGTAAGCATCGGTTCAAAATTGTGACTCATGCGCTTCTAATTTCATTGGAAAGAATGCACTCGAATCGTTTCGCAAACAAGTGTACAGTCGGTCACAGGACGGTTGTAACAGTTTTTTAACATATTTCGAAACACACAAAAGTTACGACGAAGCGAACCTATGATTTACGAACATGTGTAGTAGATATGGTCAGACAGCTGTCAAAATTACGCATGTATGGGTGTCCGCTTCGTCGTAACTTTTGCGTGTGCCGAAACATATCAAAGGAAAGCAACCCGTCCTGTGACTGACTATGCATCAGAGTAGATGTTCGGAAGAGTTGTCGTTCGGAAAAATCCGATCGGTAATGATTCCGTTATTCCTTGGATTTCCATAATACAGTCTAGGAAAGGCACGGAATTATGCCCGAATATGGTTTCATAATACCTGTGCACCACGTTTCGCGCGACGATCGCTCTCAATTAGCGCACCGATCGCCGTGCGATAAAAGGGTTTTCTCTCTCTCTCTCTCTCTTTCTCGGTTAGCAAACGCGGTCGGACGATAATCCGACGGCAAAGCGCGCGCTTCGAGCGCACCTTTCTCGAAGGATGTCGCGCATCAAGCCCGGATAATAAATCCGCGGTGGGGACCGCGGGACGAAGCGTCAAATAAACGTGCCCCGACGGAGCCGAATCGATCTTCCGCCTCGACTGCCTCCCGCCCCTTCCCTTTCGACCCCTCGTGCTAATTCGTATTCTCCGCCGGTTGCAACGCGCGTCGGCTGCAGTTCTGGAGACACCGCTCGAGTCCCCGCCGTTCCGGCTCTCGTCGGTATAACCTCTCCGCTCTCGGTGAGTAAGTAAAATCAACGCGGGGCGTCCACGTTTCTTCGGCTTTGCCGACATTTTTTTCCCCCTAACGTTTGAGGATCACGGCTGCTGTGAAGTAACGTGATTTCTCAAATAATCATTGAAATATTCCCTACTGTTTCTCCGACAACGAGACGCGGTAAATTTTAGTAATCACCGGGTGATCAAATTAGTCGAAGTCGATTATAGGTTTCGTCCTTTGTTACAACTTGCTGGTCCTACGCGCATCTTTCTCTTTCTCTCTCTGTCTCTCTCGACGCCGCGGTCGGGTGCACGCACGCGTTGAATCTGCATCGAGATCATCGACATCCTCGACGTCGAGACGTCGCGGGGAAAGGGCCGACGGCGGAAGAAGCAGCTCGTTTTATCGTTAGTGCCTCGTTCGCGGAACACGTTCTGCCGCCGGACAACCTTAGTACGGTACGCATTCCTCGTCCGTATTCCTCGTCTCTTATTTTCAACGGATTTGTCCTCGACCATACGGCGATATACTTTCTATTCTATCCATCCCGCCGTTCACCCCCCCCNCCCCCCCCCCCATTTAACCCTTTACCCTCGTAATAACTCGAACCCAGAAGTACATCAGCCGGCTTGTAAAAAATGTTTTGACTCATTCTCTGTACGGGATATAAGAAAGAAATGGACGTTACTTTCAGGTTTCACAAGACTCGAGATTTTTTGTACGTATCTCCTGATTGATCTTCCGGGAAAAAAATGTAATTGATACAGTTAAGGATGTATTGCCTATTAGTACCGTATTTTCAGTGGCGTATTAAGGGAGCCACTCATAAATTCAATATTTATCGTTATCAAAATTACGTCTCTACATATTTATTTTACTATTAAATAATAAATGTTAATTTGAAACGAAGTTCATATATATTTGTATGTATGTAATATTACAAATACAAAAATATTGTTTTTTTATCTTTCTTACAAATGCTATATTTATGCATTAGTTGATTTAAAAGAGATGTACAGATATTAAAAAGAAGTTTATAAGTGATTAAATATATGTATGTGTATATATATTATATTTTGAGTATTACTACAAGTTACGAACTTTACACGTGTACTACGCGCCTGTAAGAAGTTAACCTCGAACTTTTCGAATTTATTTATTTTGACAGTTGGTCTGATTTGTGCTAGGTTTGTGCTACCTTGTACTCAAATGATGAACTTGTAATATGAAAATTGCGCGAAAAAAATGAAAAACACGGTTTTATTTTCTAGCTCCCTACTTTTTGATTTTTGCAATTTTTTTACTTGTGCTAAGTTGTGTTAACATTGTGCTTAAGTAATACCTCCGAAAAATAATAATGAAAGAAATGAAACGAAGAAGAAACGATTTTGGGCAAACCGAACAAAATTAATGTTTACATTCGTATTTGTTAACCAAACGATATCAAATTGCATATTTGATTTGTAAAAGCATAGAACAAGTCAGCACAAACTTCAGTTTCGCTGGCACAAGAATATTAAGAGCACTTTACTTTTTATTGCGGCTCTGCGCTCGCAGTCTATGTCCATAATCACGATTTCTAGACTTCGTATCGAAGTAGAATTGTACATCCGAGCTAGCTTAACACAAGTTAGCACAAACTTCAGTTTCATTGGCGCAAGGATATAAATTTTTGTGTTAGCGAAACTGAAGCTTGTGTTGACTGTGCTGTTTTTACAAATCAAATATGCAATTTCATATCGTTTGATTAATAAATACGAATGTAAACGTTTGTTTTGTTCCAGTTGCTCAAAATAGTTTTTTCGTTTTATTTCTTTCATTATTATTTTTCGAAGATATTACTTTAGCACAATGTCAGCACAACTTGGCACAATTAAAAAAATTGCAAAAATCGGAAAATGAAGGGCTAGCAAAAAAAACCGTTTTTTCTCATTTTTCTCGCGCAATTATCATATTACAACTTTATCATTCGAGCACAACTCTAGCATAAATTAGCACAACTGTCAAAATAAATCAATTCGAAAAGTGGGGAGCTAATTTCTTACAGGCTTACGTCGCTGCATTTTCAAAACAAAATCGTCATTAATTTTCAAACTTATGTATAATGTTTGCATATTAGTCTTTAATATCACAGTTAAAAAAATTTTTTTTTTTAGTTTAGGAGATATTAAAAATAGAAATCAAAAATAGGACGCTGATCTCTTAAGGAACACATGAAAAGTGTCAGCTTTAGTAACAAATATCTCAGCTCTCGAATAGCTAATCTTTTTCTAATTGTACGAGCAATGAATTAGATAATACTTTAACATATATGCACTGCAAGTTTCATTGAATTCTTATCAAACTCATTTCACCTTACATTACAACCTTCTTTAAAATGGAATAACTTCCGATCCGAGTTCTGAGTTACCGTGAAATTTTTGGTCTCACTTTTACGTGCAATGCAGATGAATTTGTAATTTTTTGATAATTTTTTTATTATTTTGATCTATGGGCAGTATATTTTTAACGTTCTTTCAGTGGGTTCCGACAATGGAGGGCGTACGAATGCAAAGGGTTTGACGCGTGCTTATTGCGAAACGTACCCTCATTTTCCCCCATGAACAATCGTAATTTTAACGATCGGAAGGGATCGGGCATACAGACTACCGAATGACGCAAAGGTGGCAGTCGTCCGGATCGAATTCGCGATCGTGGGAGAACCAATCTCTCATAGTTTCGCTCTGTAGCGACGAAAATGTATCCAAAACACCTGGGCAATTTATCGAATTGTGCCGTCGCGTCACTTGCTAATGATTTACGCGCGAACGTTTTCACCCACCTACATAAGCCCAGAGCTCTGTTTCACGCTGCCAACGCTTTGAAACGCCCGTACGGACCAATCATGTTTTTTTCTTCGAGCGCTCCAAAGCGTTTGCAACGTGAAATGAGCGTCGGCCATGAGACACGCGTCGCCGTGGATATCCTAAAAACGCATGAAAAGTCTCCCAATGGCTGCGTTACGTCTGTTAACAGCGCGATCGGTCGAGAAATGGCGAGCAACAGAAAACGAGCTGGAGGAATGAGGGGAAAAAAAATGAAAGCGAGAAAGTCAAGAAAGCACGGCGTGTAGACTTAATACCCCTTTTTACGGCATCGTTGACCCGGAGATTTAGCGGTTACACCCTGCGTACGTACATCGTAAAGTCCGGGCGCGAGCACGCAGGGGAAGGNGGGGAAGGCCGGGGAAGGGGGGGGGGGGGAGGAAGAGGAGAAGAAGAACGAGGGGAACGCACGATCGAACTCTCTCGCTCACGAAATAATCCGCAGGTCCGACTCCGCGGCACATCGGGGCGCCCCAATGTCGTCCCCTCTGTAACCCCCGCCGTCCCTTCTCTCCTGCGCGCCCTTCTTAGCCCCTGACGTGTTGTCCCTTAATTCCGTGCCGGGAGTCCGCCCGATGGCGTGCGGCGCAACTGCACGCGCGTGCACGGCCATCGTCGTCGTCGCGTACGCGCCAACCAACCGTCGACACTCGTAGGGCGAGGCGGAAGGAAGGCAGACCAAGCAGGCGGGCAGGCAGGCAGCACGCATATTTCCGAGCGTGACGCACCTTGGGCGCTGGGCTTGGCTCTCCGAGAGAGAGATATCGCGCTGCTCTCCGCGTGCACGTGCGTACGCATGCCTTTGTGTGTGTGTGTGTATACCCGCGTCTCTACGTGACACACGGTATCGCGCGGGTGGCGAATCCCGCAGGACGCGAGATTCGACCGTTCGATCGCGTTTCCCTCGTTCTAGTGTGTGTAAACCGTGTGTCGGTGAAAGGTGCTGGTGGGTAGTGATGGTGGTGGTGGTACTTCACCACGTGGAAGATTCGATCGGCCGGCGTGTTTCGGGATTTCCAGTGCCGACGGTATTGGCAATTCGGCGAGAAGGACAGAGAGAGAGAGAGAGAGTGCGAGTGAGCGTCGAATTGAAACGACGTTAACGGCGGAGGCCCGGCGCGTCGAGTTCACTGCTCCCGACTCACGTGCCTGCTTGTTCCGTGCGAAGTGAATTTTCCGAGCCCCCTCCCCCCTTCCCGATTGTATGTGGTAGCGATATCTCGCGGTCCGCGCGCGTTTCGAAGAGAAACGCGAACCTCTCGTGCTCTCTCTTTTTCGCGCTTCTGAAATCGGATACGTCGAAACCCGTAATCCTCCGCTGTCTTCCGTTGTCTTCGGCCGGCGAGTGCCCGCCGGATGTGACCGTCGGTGTCGTCGAATCCGCGAAAACTCACGGATCGCTCTGGGACACCCCGTACATATCGGCGGCGTCGTGCAAAGAGACGAAAGGCGCGAGCGGCGAGACGACGCGCGGGGAAGAACGAGAGGTAGGAAAGAGACGCGCGCGGCAAGGGGGAGACAGGCAGAGAGAACAAGATAGACGGAGGGGGAGGGGGGAGACGAAGAAGGGAGGGAACCGTGCGGCGAAAAAAAAAGCAGAGCGAGAGAGAGAGAGGGCCGACGCGACACGCACGCGGAGCGTAAACGGATACACGGCGCACACGATTAACCGCGCCGCTGTCGTGGCGTTTTCAGTCGTCGCAGGAGTCTTTATACGTCGGGCAGGCCGCTCTTTGCCCGGCTGCCAACCGGTACGTGCACGCTAACCGCCGAGACCGACGACTACGTTATACGGGGTGGCTCTTGTCAGTCGCGAGTTCGCCGGCCGAATCGAATTCTCCCTCGGCGCGCACGTTACCGCTTTCGAAGAGACATATCGGGTCGAAAGTTCTATCGAGGACGACGAGGCGAGGGGGAGAGTGCATGCTCGGTGAGTACGTACGCCTCGATGAGAGGGTTGGCGATTTCGGAGTTTCGTTGTATAGAGAATAAGTTCGTAGACGCGAAGACTCGATCCGTCTGAGTCGTCGCTTATGGACGAGTGTATCGCTGGTGATTTCAACGCGCACACCTGGTAGGAAATACGCGTGGCCGATATCGTTTACAAGCGCGGAAAATCCGCGAGTCGTGAGTGTGACAGTGAGTGATAAATAAATAGAGAGAGATAGAGAATTAGTGCGGTCGTGTGCCGTCTTTTTTGTTTCTCCCTCTCTCTCTCTGTCTCTCTCCCTCTCTTTAATTTCCGGACGTTGTTGATACTTACCGTTACCACATACTCGGTAATATCCGGCCGAAGAGTGGGGAAATTGCGACATTAATCGCGGTACACACCGCGGGATACACCGTGTCAAAAATAGCCGAGAAAAATTCCACGTCTCGCGACAGCCGAATCCGCGCGTGTTAATTACGTCGTAAAACGCGACACGACGGCGCGCAACGTTGTCGTGTAGTCAGTGCCGGCGCTGGTGCAGTCTCGTTTCGCGATTTCTGCGACGTGCGATCACCGATTTCGGCAAACGAGATCGGCCACGCACGCATTACTGCGCGCGTCCCCCGGCATTCGGGACTGTAATTTTTAATTTCGTGTCAATCATCACCGAGGACGCGTCGTCGAGCGCGCAGCGCATTGCCGATGCCCGCTGACTTATGCCAATCGCGGACATTAATCATCCTCCTAAATACGTTCCGCTCGTTCACGCTCGTTCGCAGGTTGAAGAACATTAGAGCGTTTTAACGCAACCTGTTGCTGCACGCTTTGCCTAACCCGAAGCCGCCGCCGCCGCTTTCGTCAATTTATTTAACCGTGGCCGTTCGTCCGGTAAGTCCCGAGTTCGATTTCATTTCCTTCGCCGTTCGATCCTCATCTCCGCTCGGTTTGTTCATCGGCGAACGCGTGCATCACCATAAACGTATCCATCATGACGTGAGATACCAAAGAATCTTTCTGTCGATACAGGAAACACGTAGAGGTGTATCGAGGATATCTTTTTCGCCCCAACACTAGAATATAATAGAAGAGAATATTTCAGGCTCAGCGGCGAGTCACAGCGTCACGTGGAAAGGTCGAATAATTGACATTGATAGATAAGCAGATAAGAGTGATCGGAAGATTTAAAACAATGGCGAAGAAAATAACGTTTCCTAATATTTTCGAAGATCGAGCTCAGATACGACTCTCATGCCGACGTTGACGACGCTAAACCGACTGTCCGATTATTCGATCGCGGCGCGACGTCGGCTCGAGCACAATCAGCCAACTCTCGCACGCAACGCGACGTTGGGCCGATGTCGGTGCAACTGCAAATCCTTTGGCCGAACCTCTTCTTACACATCCCTTATGCGTGTCTTGACGTTTCAAATCACGACATTTAACATGATTTGACGCGTTAACTTAACACGTCGTAATTTAATGTGTTAACTTAATACGATTAAACGTTTTGAACGGCGTAAGTTAATTCGGTAAAAAATCTGTATGAAAAGCTTCAGTCAAATGTGTTGTTTTGAGGCGTTTCTGCGTGTAAAAATAACACGCTTGGATTTACAGTGCGACCGTGTCGACACTGGCACGTAATGTCGGGTCGATCGTTTAGATATTACGCCAGTATCGGGAGCCGAAAATCGGGAGCCAGTTGCCGACACTGTCCCAATTCTAAAACCGCACATGGATATCATATGAAGCGAAACGCTTCGGGAACATTCTCGGTCCGTTTCTGACAACTATTTCCATCCACACATCATCAATCCTCTCTCCCCTCTCTTTCTCTTTCGCTCTCTTCGGGATGAATTTATTTCACCGTTAATAATTCGCGCTCGCGTTCACGAGAGTTTCACATTCGCGTTATAAATATACGGTATCCACACGGCGGCTTTACAAGTTCTCTCGCGTCGCATCAGAAATTGCGAGATTTGTATTTCAAAGCTCGCGAGAAGGGGTAGAGAAGCAGGGAGGAGCGGGGGGCCGTACAGCTCGCAGTGGGGATTTTATAATTTATATAATGGAGCGTACTAATAATCTCGACAAATATATATAGATATAGATATATACACACACGTTTACACCGGACAAGCATGCTCGATCGTCCCAGATTTCTCGCACTTCCCTTCGGAGGACACCTCGTGTGATGTTATGGGGAGGGGGGGGGAGGGTTACTGAGGATTTGAAGAGTTTAACGACATTATCGATAATCGGGTATGTATCGCCGCGAGAATTCCGGTTTCATACGCGATTTACCGACGAGTATTCACCTCTCCCTCTTATATTTTCTTCCTCGACCTCTTCCGGAAGAGTCTCGGATGGAAGAGCGAAAGAACAGAAGGGGAGAGAGAGAGAGAGAGAGAGAGAATCGTCGCGAGAAACGCGACACGCTCGTTCGTCGGGACGGCGCGCGAGAGGATCGACAGCGCGCCGTAAAATCGGAACGACGGCGTCGTGACTTGTCGCGGGTAATTTCGCGACGGGAATACCCGCGATGCACCTGGAGGATGAAACGCCGCCGAGCCTGGAACGGCTGTAACGCCCGCCGCGCGCGCGGTCTTTGACCCGGCCGGAAGCTCGCGGACCGGGTCGCGTTGTCCCAAATAGTATCGCGAATCGAGAAACGAAGTGGACGATGAAGTTGAAAAAGGAGAGAGAGAAAGAGAGAATGCGTCATAGTTTCATTTATTTAAACCGCTCTCGCGCATACGTCGCCGACGATATTTGCGCCTGTTAGCCGAGCACGCTGCGAAACGTCACTCGCGCAAAATTCGGAATGCCACGTATTTATTAACCGGGAGCATCGCAGCTGGACTTTTCATTCGGTTTCGTTTCTCTCGGTGTACACTCTACGATGTCGAATCTCTGTTTACCGTCGTCGGAACAGCGGAAAGGAAGTCGCAAAATGTATTTATGAAATATAAGGTGAGATGTGGTGGTACCTATTGGAACGTACTTTTCCTATGTTTCGGGAGGAACCTGCATTGAAAGAAAGGAATGACGCATTCAAATAAATATTTGTTGAGTAGTATTGGAGTAATGGTTTCACTTGGATTAAGTAAATACTACTTGAACGTAGCACACTGAGAGAAGAGTGCTGCATTCAAACGACATTTACTTATAATATAATAAAGGAAGAGTGAAATTTGGGGGAACGCCATTTTTGCGTAAAATCTGTATCAAATTATAGAATTCTATGAACAGTTTCCAAAACATCCTGATTCTTGACGTATCTGTACGTTAAGCGGGGCCTACAATGAGAATTTAAGACGTAAGATTTAAGAAATTGAGTAATCATAATTGATTTTTCTTCTATAACTCGACTGATTGGTCAATTTTTTAAGTTTCACGTCTTAAATTCTTATTATAGATCCCGCTTAACGCAATTGTGATTTAACCGATTAGCAATACACGAGATTCGTATGCGAGAGATCCAAGTTTGATTTCCCATATTACAGAAGGACTTTTTTTATCTTATGTTACACTTCCAGAATTCTTTCAATCGATGTATAAGACGTTAATTTTTTTGTTTGAATTGATTTATTATTTTATAAAATAAAAAAGGATCCACTACCACCCTTCTCATGCAAAAATAGCGTTTCTAATTCTAGTCTTACTCTTGTAAATGAAATAATTATCCGATACACCTTAGCAAATATTTACTTTAATATAGCACTTTTTTTTCTCAGTGTATAAAATATAAGATTACTTATAATACTAAATACAGAGAGAGAAATAGAGAGAGAAAGAGGGGGAGAGAGAGAGAGAGAGAGAATAATAATAGAAGAAAGTTGTTTAATTCATACTAATCACCTAAATCGTACCTCATCACATTTTTCAGTAATTATAAAATATAAGTGCGATTCAATAATATATAAAATAAATGAGCAGTGAAAAACAACCATAACTTGAACAAATTGTATTGCTGTGTTTTATGTGTGAGATGTAAAAAGTATAGTAAGATGATTTTGACAATTAGCCCCTATTTTCTAAAAGGGAAACTAGTGATTTTTTCTCACCGTTCCGCTCACAATAAATGCAATTAAAAGTCTTGTGTTAAGTCTAATACATTTCACATGTCCCAAACGATCCTCTCAAATTTTTATGTTAATTTGATATAAAGTGAATATGTTGAAAAATAATACAAATATTACAAATATTTTATATACATATATATATATAAAAATTAACACAAAATTAATATCAATAACATATTAATCGATACTGAGAGAGAGAATTATAAAATATATGATTTTAACACTTACACGTGTTGAATATCGACACAACATAAAATAATGAGATAACATAAAAACAATTTTTGTTAAATTAACACACAGATATGTTAAAGATTTAACACCAAAATGTCAACAAGGACCGATTTTACGAAATACGCAAGCACAAAATGTTTTTACTGTACACAAATAAGACACGCGGCGAGCATGGCCTATAATGGGCCCGTTTGGTCATTCTAATATTTGCTTCTCGCACGAAGCGATTGTCCCTGCGTGACTGTTCGATAGCCGCACAATTATCGATTACCGTCCGAGTTCATCCGGAGATACGTGGACCGCAATAAAATTAAAGTCACGCCGCGGTATCGCAGCGCGTAGATTATCGCGTCTATGCTGAGAATTCCGTTAGCCGCTCTCGGGCCGTTTGCGCGAGGTCCCGCGGTTTCGGCCTCGGGAACGACGTAAAAATCACCGGCCGCGTCGCCGAAGTGCATTTCGCCCGTAATGCAATGCGCCCTCTATTACGGTTATGATTTAACGGGCGTTCGCGGCATACCTCGCGTGCACGCTCCGCGGAAAACACGCGGGGAATGGCGCGGAACGCGCGCGTATTCCGCGTTCGACGAACTTCTCTCATAAACGGCATAAACGTGGCACGAAAGTTGCCGCCGGCGGTGCCGGCCCCCCTCTCCCCCCCTCTCTATCGCGCGCGTAATCGCCCGAGGTGATGCGCGAGAGTAGTCGTTGCCGCGTCGATATTGGAACGACCGGCGATACCCCCGTTCCGATCGTGTTTACGGGCGACGCATAAATTAGGGTGACAATTATTTCGGAGCTGTCGTAGTTGTGTCCCGAAATACCGTGCGTCGGCCGGCAGGCAGACCGAGCGATGCCGCGGGAGGAGGACGGTGGTTTCCGACGCGACCGGTAATTAATTATCCGCGCAGGTCGCATTAGAAAAATTCGATCGCCCGAGTCGCGTCGCCGCGAGCGTACGAGCGATCGCTCGAGTTGCGAAAATAAAGATTTGCGCGACGGACTTGTGCGAGAGAGAGAGAGAGAGAGTGCGCGACACACGCCGCGAGCTAAGATTCTCATTCTAATGGCTCGCGGGGGTGAACGTTATTTTCAGGCGGTACTCCCGCGCGTAACTACGCGCAACGTACACGTTGTTTGACAGATCGGTATTATTATAACGCGGGTGTTGGCCCGATTTGCCACTCGGACGAATCGCGCATCCGTTACGAGCCTTCGTCCCGTGGCGAGCCGCGTTTCGCACCTGCTCTCTCGATCTCTTCTTCGCTTCGCCTCTCGTTTCGCCATGTTCCGTCGTCACCGCCGCGCACTCGACGAACGCCGTCCCGTTCCCCTTGGCTATTTTCGCTCATTATCTCAGAATACGTTACGTACCGCCGGTACCGAATGCATTTCCTCCTCCTTTTATCGTGCCACTTCATTTTTAACATTTACCGCTGTGTACACCGCTCTCGACACAGGCGCACATAGAGAAGCGTCGCGTGGCGAACTCGGTGCCGTGCACCGATGTGACGGTCTCGCGTTTTTGCGCGACGGAGACGCCGGGGTTCTTCGCGTGCTCGCGTGACCCGCGACACGTCGCTTTGTACGTAGGTGCGGGGGGAGAGGCCGAACGGTTGGGTGGGCGGCAGGTAGAAAGTGCTAACTCACATTAATTGCGTTTCGAGTCGGGCAGGCGGGCGAAAAATTCGATTAAATTCCGCGCTCGCGCGCCTACTCCGCCGATTCTTAAATACTTCGTTCGTCCTTCTTACGCGTTGACAACTCATTGCTCTTGATTAACATCGGGCGCCGCGTTGCGCGACTGTTGTTTCGCGTCGCCGGGAGATTTTCATGCCGGGATTTCGACGAGCGCAGGTCGCTTTTTTATTCCGACGACGGTGCGTCCCGACGATGTTTGCGCCGCCTCGAATTTTTTTCTACTCGCCCTCCCGCCGACCAACCGCGAGATTATTCGATCCGTCGATCGCGACGTAAAAAGAAGCGCTCGCCCTGTTTTATGCGATTTTTATGCGGACGGTGAAATAATAGAGAGTGCGATTTTCGAGTAAGCGTTTTCTGAATATTTATGCATGTAAACGACTCGCGTTTTCTATTAAAATATGTTTTTCCCATCGGAGAATTGTCCAGATTTCGTTCGCGTCTCTCTTTTTCTCTCCCCCCCCCACCCTCCCCCTCTCTGTTTCTCTCGTGGATTTAATATACGATCAAATAATGCACGCTGAATACACACGCTGAGCCTTTCATAATCAACGATTGATACATTGCGTTACTGCAGTTTGAATCATTTAATGAGACCCGATGCATGTATAATATTTCTGATAATAGCCATTTTCGATTCACGCTACACCGGATAAACCGACCCATATTAAGCTGAAGGGCCCCTACTATCACAAATCGAGTGATAAACCGTGCACCGCATATATAAACGTTCAAGGAGTTAGCTTATAATCGCTTTTAATTGTAGTCACTGTGTGACGTTTCATGTCGCGATGTATATTTTTATGTTAGCGAAACTGAAGTTCGTGCTGACTTGTGCTAAGCTAACAGCAACTCAAATATATAATTCTACGTCGATACGAAGAATCTAGAAATCGTGATTATGAACATTGACTGTGAAGGGCCGCTGCCAAGAGTAAAGCGCTCTTTTTTATACCAGCGATATTGAAGTTTGTGCTGACTTGTGCTATGCCAGTACAAATCAGATACGCAGCTCGATATCATTTGATTAACTAATACGAACGTAGGCGTGAATTTTGCACAAAATCGTCTCTTTCGTTTTATTCCTTTCGTTATCAGCACAATGTTAGTATAACTTAGCACAATAAAAAAAAAACGGAAAAAAACGAAAAGTGAGAGCCGGCAAAGAGAAATCATTTCTTTCCGTTTTTCTCCCGCATTTTTCGTATTACAAGTTCATCATTCGAGTACAATGCAGCACAAATCAGCGCAACTGTCATAATAAATAAATTGGAAAAGTGGGAGGCTAACTTCTCTCGCAGGCGGCGGCGTTGCGACGGGACCGATTTAGCCGACGAGGACGAAGGACGGACGAGGGGAGCCGAGCGCGTGAGGGAAGCGTGGAGAATCTAGCGGCCTTCCAGGACGCGTTCGAAACGACGTTTTAGAAACCTTACGCTAAAACGTCGCCGCGCTCCGCCTCGATTGCGCTCGTCGGGCCGCTCGTTTTTGTTCACGTGACGCGCGCACGGCCGGTCTCCGACGACCACGTATGCATGCACGCACTCACTCACGCGCGCATTCGTGACCGCACGCACACACGCCGCTACGTAAAGGCGAATTTACACGGCTCGCCCCCGAGAGAGAGAGAGAGAGAGAGAGATCGGTGGTACCTGACGGTGAATCATCCACGGCAAACGCGCTCTGGCCGAACGAGTTTTTGTTTAGACGTCGACGCTGCAGCGTCGTCGTCGTCGGCTGTGAACTATCCGGATCGAGAGACACGGATATTTCATCCGTGATTTCTGCCGAGTGTCACCGAGGAAGAGAGAAGAAGGACTCGAGATCACAGCGCGGATAAGCGCGATGGAGGTACCGCGAACGGGATGGAAAATTGTGCACTAAGCTTCGACAAAGGCCGGACATTCGTTTGGTGAAAACTCGTCGATCCTTCTAGTTTATTTCTTGCCTGAATATGTGTATACATTTCATGTATTCGGTCGTCATATTTTGACACCGTTACGTGCCATAGCATGGATTGGCGTGGTCATATCACTAAAATCTACTGAAATGTGCAATTTTGTCTCCCATACTTTACAGTTGTGTGACTTTTCCCCGATTCAGCAGGCAACTTCAAGCATTACTCTTCGTATCCGTGTTATCACGGCACTTCGGAGATTGAGAAATTCATTGTAGGTTTACGTCCCATCTTTCATTTATTATTCACTACGCGTGATCGCACGTGATGTCTGTTCTGTTTACGGATTTCCCTCCTTTTCTTCTTTACATCGTCAAATAAACGAACACCACGTATCGTATAATATGAAATTATTCAAATCTACGCGCGACGGGAAACGGTTAGAAAGACTAATGAGTTTTTCGGTCTAGCGAATGCTTAGCTATATTGAAGATTAGCGTGGCGGAACGCGAAATACCTGTGACGTGCCACGTGCGCCGCAGGAGGTCGTCCGTCTTCATCCAGTCCCACGCAACGTCGTCGAATGGTTCGTTTTCATCGGACATTGCGCGCTTCCCTCGTTGTTTCTTCGTTTTCCTCGTTCACCTCGGGACTCTTCTCCGGGATTCTCAAAAGCGCGCCGTGTAAATTCGCCTTAAGCGCGCCGACGATCCTACGTCTCTCCCGGCGTTAGGACCCTCGTCGCGGCCGTCAACCAGCAGTAGCAGCGGGCGGGAAGGAGGCAGAAAGGACGCGGGGAAAGGGGACAGAGGACACGACAATGCCCCACCCCGGTTTCTGGTATCGATCTGCCGCAACGAAAGTCGAGATACCGGCGTGGAAGTATCAGCCGGACGGATAAGTCCGAATTATATCGGCCCGAGATAGTATAGTACATACGTGTGTATACATACATACATATATGTGTGTGTGTGTGTATCCCTCGGTCGTGCGTAATATGGCCGCGTGTGTATGGCGCGCGCGCGCTGCGGGTCCTTCCAGCTGCTACCTGACTCGACGAAGGCCAACCCGGTCCCGCTGAACGACTTTTGTCTCGAAAACGTCGGTCGTCCGCTCTTTCAGAGCATCGCAGCCGTCGATTCGAGCGCGTCATCCGAAAGCGGGTTATCGCGCCGACGAATTATTCCCGCCGGTAAATCGGAGTCGTTCTCGCGATGCCGCTAGTGGCGCATTGTCGTCGTTCGTGAAGAGACAGAGAAAGAGAGAAAGAGAGAGAGAGAGAGAGAAGCGGACGCTCAGTCGGAGGGAAGCGGGTTACGAGGCTAGACTCGAAAATACGTTTGGCCGTAAGCGCGTGTAAACGCGCGATTTTCTTTCTCGGAACGAGCGCGCCGACCGTAATAGCTGAGTCGCAGTGCGGGAGAGAGATAGAAAGAGAGGAACGGGGGGGAGGGGGCTTGTCGAATTCGCGCAGAGCGGAATGCGAGGTAAGCGATTAGCTTTGTGGCGGCGCGCGTGAACGGCGCTAATGGTGGCTCCGAGTTCGATCATGGATCTGTGCTGTGAGAGAGCTGCGGGGGAGCTGCTTTCGCGAGTAGGAGAGATGTATCCACGGGAGCCTTAGCTACGGTCGGATATCGCTCGATCGCGGTGATCCGATCAAAGGAATCTCGACAAAGGAGCATGTGATAATACAAACACACGCTAACTTCCTTCGCTGATGGGCCGTTTTATCGTTTCGCACGCGCGGAACTTGTCCGTCCCGTCACACGCAGGTAACGATCGTGCCCGTAGAGGTTATGTTACAGCTTGCGAAATTTTTTCCTCTCTTTCTATTACCCCCTTTNATATATATATATATATATATATATATATATATCTTTCACTCTCTTTAGCTCTCTGGAATGCTCAGTGGACCGTCGGTTTTCGCAATCCCGCGCGATAATTTGGAAAAAGATTGAAAAGCCGACGATGCGCACGCGCGCGAATACCGCGCGCGGCCATCGCTCGTCGTTAAAACCATTGAAAGCATCGAAACCATTGAAACGTGATCTCTCCCGGTCGAGAGAGGCAGGCGGCATGCAGAGCCAACAGCTGCGAGAGTGCTCGGTCGTAGCTAGCAGGTATGATGCAGGTAGAGGAACGCTGTGAAATTATGGCAACGAGAGATGCGAATGAGCGCGCGCGCATAGCGCAACGGCAGAACCGCGTTACTTACCCCCCCAAGCGAGCGCCGTTTCCCGCCACGTGTGTAAAATGCGTTCGCCCGCTTGTGCATAATGCACCGGCCCGCATCTTTTCGCACGTGCGTATAAAAAATTGCGCGCGCTCGCTCGCGTTCCCTCGAGGCGGAAAGTCCGCTTGCGGGCAAAACGCCGGTGCAATTTTATCGTTCTCTCTCTCTCTCTCTCTCTCTCTCTCTTGTATCGTCGCAACGCGGCCGCGTTAAGTATGCGAAAAAGTAAAATAAACGCCGGCAATGTATCAACGCCCACCACGACGTAAAAGTGGGCCGATTATACCGCGCGTTTCAGAAGCGCGGAGCGAGCGGGCGCGAAAAAAACCGGTGGACACGGTATCTAACAGTCACCGTCGAGTTATTGGTTTCCATCGTGGGTAAAAATAGGGCGATTTTGTGTGTATGTGTGTTGCGTCGTGCGTGAACGTGCGCGAGGTAGGCGTTCTGTTCGATGAATCACTGGAAATGAAAATAAGAATGAACGACAGGCAGGTTTCGGTGTCGCGGGACATTAATCTGCATTACCGGAATTATTTGTTTCTCTCGAAAATGAATGGTCGCGCAGAGGTAGGGCGAGGGGGAGGAGAAGAGAGAGAGGGAGGGGGGATGCTGGCTACATTACAGTGTAACGTGAAATTGCGCGAAATGATGCGAAATTAATGATGCCGCGAACCATCGACATCATCGATATCGCGAATTACATCCGCGGAATATACACACATGCGTCTTGCGCTCTCTCTCTCTCTCTTGCGCGAGCGCGCGCTCATGAATACCGAATTATATCCTACTCGCGCGTAGATCACTGTTCTTGTTGTTTGACGCACGGTGATTCCGGGAAAAGTGTTATGTGCTAAACAGGCTCGCTCGCTCGCTCGTCCGCAAACGGCCTCGCTTGCGACTTTCGCGATATCTTTAATCGAGTGATATAGAACTGCGAATAGGACAAGACACGGAATCTATCGCTTCCCGAGAGGAGCAATTTCAGGCACGTCGTTTCTCCTGCCTGTAGAAAACACATTTTACCTGTGAGATCTCAATTTCTCCCTTCTAGTAGGGAATCACGTTCTACATTCCGCGTGGAGTCGAAGCTGTGTTGCGATAAAATTCCGTGTTTATGCCCGATCAATTAGCCACGATCCGACGGGCGCGAATCTGCTTATAACGCGTGTAAAACAATACGTTAAACGTCGCGCTTACGACCCGTTAATGCCGGAGTTGAACTTCCACGCTCGGTTCGGAGATCTTGCAATTTTCAGCAGTTCGTCGTCTTAACGAAGCAGTGCCGTCGCTCGATGCGCTCGTAAAAGCAATATAGACGCGCACGCGCTGATATGCACGGTCGTCCCTTTTGCTCTCTCTACCTCCCTCTCTCTCTCTCTCATATATCTGCACTTATCAGTTAACACATTCCTTAATTAAACGAGGCGGTCGCGACGTTGGGGAAAACGAATAACGAGAGACGCAGCGACTGCGAGGAGCTGGGACTGCTGTTCTCCCCTGCACATACGTGCATTAACGATGTACGCGCGAGCGCACGTAGCGTAATTGCGCCGCTGTATAATTATTAAGTGCCACGCGTGGCGCACGTTTCAGAAAGAACCGCCTTTAACGGCGTAAGCGAGACTTCAAAAGACGCCATTACCGTCATTCTCAAAAAAAAAAAAAGCATTTAACGCTCCTTTTTCTTCCTACCTTTCCTCTTTTTCGAGGGAGGGAAAGTTAGAAATGAAAGGGCGAAGAACGGAAGCAGGCGCGCCTCGTGTTTCCCGTTAATTGATACGGTCGTAAGCAAGCGCCGATAAGCCACGCGTTTTAATTCAGTAGGTGCGCGCACGCGTCGCACACGTGCGTGCGGTGCCCGCACGACTCCCACGAGCGCGTCGCCCGTACGCGTGCGCGACCACGCGTATCGCATCGAATGCGTCGAAAATACATTGAACTTGAAAATAGCGGCCTCGTATTCACGCGAAAATCAACGCGACGTAGCACACACACACACACACACGCGCACAGGTGTGCAACGATACACTTGGGTTTTCCCACTCGCTATTTTGATCCGACGTCTATCCTACGAGCCCCTGTCGTACTCGAAGGACCAATGGCGAATCTCGACGTAATTCGCCAAGGGTTAACGCAGAATCGAAATCTCGACTCCGGATTTCCCGGGGAATCTCGCGCGTTAACCGGCCCGGCGCTCGCGAACAATGTTTGCGAAGTAGTTAGGTCCGCCATATATTGCTGAGAAGTTGGCCCGCCACCTGAACTTTCCGCATAATGTGTAATCACGCACGTGTGCGTATACACGAGTCGCGACTGTACTTCCCGTCCCTCCCCGGGCGCCGTCACTTTCGATCTCGCGTGATAATTAGTCCGGTTACAATGGGCGAGTCTTCGAGGCTTTTTACCTATTGCTGCTGGTAAGTCTTTAAGCCTTTCGCACATGAATTGCCGTGACCGTAAACATGTATTTAAACTGAAGAACCAATCAGGATATCGCTTTAGGTCTGGGTGCTCGACAAAAGGATAGAAATGACCGTATAACTAGGATTCAGATCGAGTAACTGGGATTCCAACCAATCGAGTTCCAGTTACTTCTGCTTATGGTCAGATTTACCACGTAAATCTAAAGCGATATTCTGATTGACCCTTCAGTCTAAATTTGCGTGTGAAAGTCTGTAGCCTTTTACTCAGAGCGCTAAATTGTAATATGATTTCGAGCGAAAAGCGTTCGCAGCACTTCCAGACGCTGCAACTCCTAAGATTTAAGCGTTATCGCGACTCTTGGCGGCGCGAGGCCCGCCCTTTTTGTCAGAAACTATGTTACATTTTATTGTTTAGAGTATAAGACTAAAACGATCGATCAAAACTGATTGCAAGGATCGCCGTGGCGTGTTAATCTAGCGATATCGGAACAACTCGTCAGTCAGTCCGCGAAGATTGGAGTCGTTTGTGAAACGATGCCACGGTATCTTTAATAACAAAAACCTCTCTCACTCGCGAGGGCAATACGCTGCCGAGATAAACGTTTGCCTTTTTACGCTCGCGCTACACGCACAATAGCCGTTATCTGTCCGTTTAAAGCGGTAAAGGCGCGGATTTTAATGAAAACGCGTGAAACTCGTATTGCCGCGTGAAACTGCCGCGGAAACACGTGCTACTCCCATCCCCTCTCGTACCTCCGCCTCTTCCACCTCTCCTATTCTACTCGTGAGAATATGTCTGCGATATGTCGTTCGTGGACAGAAGCGAAATTGCAATAAACCCGAATTCCCGCCTTAATTAGATGACGAAAGTTTCGAGACTCCCGGAAAAAAAGGGGGGACGCGCGGTTGTACTTCGAAGTCGAAACTACTAACACCACGTTTCACGTCGCGCCCATCACCGCGATGCGCAGAGCGGTTTTGTTTCCTTTCCCATTCCAGTTTGCTCTTCGACGAGAAATTTCGCCGTGGTTCTCCGCCGCCTCTTTTCCCGCGTGATTTTTCGTTCCCTTTTTTACATTTGCTTGTGGACGCGCCGAAAGAGAGAGAATTCCTCTCCCTGGCGTGCAGGATAACGAATCGTCTCGAGCGGAGGCTCGTCGATCTTTATAGGCCTATTACCGGGATAGACCTTGAACACGTGTTCCAGGCTACGGAGATCAGCGCGAATGAGCGTCGGCGGCGGCGGATCCCTTTGTCTTCCAGGCTAGGAAAAGAGATTCCGCGGACTGTTCCACGTAATCGGCCGAACGTATTTCAGGCAGGGTGACGCAATCGTTTACCTGGCGGCGGGCGATTCAGAGCGCGCAGAAACGTCCTCAAAACTCATCCCTAACCCATTTGAATTGGATTTACCAAGCCGAGTACGTAGTAAGAATGAAACGGCGAGCTTTCGTTATGATGCAAGCTTTCGTTACGATGCGATTACGCCTCGATGATGTTCCCTTTTGACTAACTAGGTTTATTTTTATATCTAGAAGAAAGAGAGAGGGGAGGAGGGAGAGCGTTATTTATTGAGCGCTCTGCGAATCCTCTCAAGCGTTAAATAGAAAAATTGCAGAATATGTAAGAGATAATGTATGTAGTGTCATTAACAGCAAAGTAATGATTAATCGGGATCTGAGATGACATTAAAAAGTATTTACATCGCGCATAAGATTACATAAAACGAGTAAAACTAAACAAAAATAAGGTAAAATATTACATCACTGAGATTAGGCGAAAGTTAACTGAGTTAAGTTTATAATAGGATAAGTTTATGGTGAATAAGATAAAGAATTAATGAGGTTAGAGAAACAAGAATAATGAGAGGGAGAGAGAGAGAGAGAAATAAAAAAGAACGAAATAAGATGAAAGAGAGAAAGAGAGAGTCAGTTAATAATTGCGATCGATTTCAGCTTGAAGCGCGGAATTTATTTATTTATTTATTTACGGGGAAACTCCCATCTAGAAAAGAAAGACAAACATAAAAATGTAAGTTACCAATTACAAAATTGAACTGTATAAAGTCATGTAATATTTTAATGTAATTGACATAGAAAGAAGTATCATGAGATTTCTGTCTTGTCAACAGTGTGACACTGACATCACTATTTGCTCAAAATTGTTAACTAAAGGGGAAAAATTCACATGATCGTAAAGTATAACACGTAAAATTACACATATAAATCATGTATTTAATTTCTCCTTCTATTTTCACTTGAATCGATTCTTCTTCTTCTTCGTATAGTGATTCTTTTTACACATTTATAAAATAACACATGCATGTGTATGTATTATTTTATACATAATGTATCATTTATATCTACGCACCATACGAGGAACTAAGTAAGCCTTATATAGAGTGAATATGAGTAAGTATTCCAACATTTTACCATGCGATATTAGTTATCGACGGTAATTGTAACTGAATTGATCGAGTAGCATAAAAATGGCCGGTGTGTATAAAAAATTGGTAAAAAGCTAGAATATATACTTATATTCATTCTGTATGTGTGTATGTACATCGCGCGCGCGTGCACACACACACCTATAAAATTAAATACGTTACGCGCGTATATCAATCTAATTAATTATCAAGACGGAACGCGAGCGTTCCGAGCTATATCCGTCCCTTCCGCGCTGGTCTCATCATTCATTCGAGCGCGCGTGCTGTCCTTCCGATTGCGAGATACGAAAAAGCCGGCCGTCATCGTCCGTCCGTCCTTAATATTCTTTTCGTCACTATATTATCGGAATGCGCATCGGGCGTGCGCAACGTCCGGCATAGTTATTAGACGTCGAGAGAAGGAGAAAGAGAAAGAGAGAGAGATGCGCGCGCGCGCGCTGTTGTTTCTTGACTCGTGCAACGTGCGCCATGCAAACGACATTTGCATCCGCTGAATAATCATCGGTATTGGTTTATGAATACTAAGAATTCGTGCATATCAAGGGCCGCGCGCGCGACTCGCGCTGACGCTCTCTTGCCGCGTTTGCGCCCGGGTTCGCTCGTTCGTTCTTCCCCGGGTTCGGCCGGTGATCGATCGGCCTCTCGAATAAGTGGATACAACTCTACGGTTTTATGGAGAATAAGGAAGATAGATAGATGGGTAGATAGAGAGAAAGAGAGAGAGGAGGGGTAAGAAAGAAATGATAAAGGCCTGCAAAGGGGAGCGAGCGAGCGAGCGAGAGAGAGAGAGAGAGAGAGAGAGAGAGAGGGGGTCCGCGGTGGCGAGGTTGGTGGAAGGACGAAAAGCGGCGAGGGGGCGAGAAGAGGAAGGAGAGGACTGATTTATGGGCGACGGCGCTGAGGCGTTTTCGCTGCGTAACTTCCGCCAATTTCGTTTCGTCTTGCCGCGGCAGGAGGGGGGAGCCTAGTTTCCGGTTTCTAACCGAATAGGCGACTCTCCGCGCTGTCGTTATTGTGCGATGTTGCGCTAACGTTCGCTTGCGAAATAGCCGGCATAACGAACTGTTATAGCCGGGATGCGAGTGCCGGGTATATCGGTAGTATTAGGATCGAGATTCCCCCGACGGCTTATCCATCGAGATCGCCGATGATCCCCCGAAGACTGCGAGACCACGGAAGATTCCCACCGTGTCGTCCAATAGACGTTCGTCCAAGCGTGTTAATTATAGGCGGTACTTATTCTCCGTCGCGCCCCATCGCCGTTTGACGACAAGTAATTAATGCGGTGGATTTTGGGGAATTTCGAGGAGGAAGCGATTTTTTTTTCCTTTTTTTTTGCCATCTCTTTTCCCCCCTTTCTCTTCAGTATTGACACTTTCGTCAATGTCAGAGAGATGATTGAGAATCGCCGGCTCGCATTGGTCTTTTGTACGTCGGCTGATTTTTTTAATCCTCCAGTCGCGCTTTTTTTTTGTTTCGATACTTAAAAAATCTCCATTGTTCCCCCGGTCGAGGGCAAATGCTGCTGCTGGTTGGACCAGGTCGAAACGTACGTATGCGCGAACGAATCGAACGGGATACACCGCGAATGAGGACTATCGTAGAAAATGATCGCGGCGGTGCGCGCAATCTAGACCGTGCGACTCTGAGAACTGGAACACATGCGTGCAGGTGCGAAACCTCGAGGCGCTGAAGGGGCCGAGACGCTTATTTCCCTTCTTAAACCTGCTTTTACACCTGGACGCGACCGAATTTAAACCGCGGAACGTAACGACCTCCAGTCGCACGACGATTTTCCACCGGCAACAGTGCGCGTTCCATTCTTTCGTGTTCGCGCGCGCGCCCGCGTTACCGCTATTTTTGTTTTTATTTCGCGGGAATAATACGGGAAGGCGGATTTTTAAGTGCCGTGACAACGTACGATCATTTCGAGCGCGTGAAACGTATAAGGTAAAATATAACTCAAACGTAACCCGGATAGAAATTTCCCCGGACTTTTCTATTTGCAGTACAGATTCCGATTAGAACACTCGAAGTTGTCGCAAAAAAGGGTTATCCGACTCCGATACCAATTGAGAATTTTATTCTTATTCTGCACATGAATTTTTTGTTTCCTGCGCAGAAAATATCTTTGGAATCTTTTATATCTTTGGATATCTAATTGGAATTCTGTCCGATTTCCCAAAATAATGATAGGTTCTAGCTGGGTTAGGTCACACTCACGATGATGAGATTTCGGTGCAATATTCTATGTAGTGATACTCTAATAAGTAAATATTAACGTTAGTAATATTAAGCACAAGTACATTTAATTTGAAATTTCATTTGTTCTATGACTTAACTTTAATGTTGTTGCGATGGCACTCTGCTAAAAGATTGTGCTGAATCGTCGAACATGCCGAAAGTCACGTAACAAAGAAGTAATATGTGAAATCTTGTCACTTTTTTTTTGCATAGTAATTTTTATATTCATGGTGCAAAAATCTGTAGATATTATGCGTATGAAAAATTCTGATAAATCTAAGTAAATGTTAAAGATTAGGTTAGGTTAGAATAAAAGTATTATGCTAGCTTATATATATCCGGCCATTATCACTGGAGCTACGTATATTATTTTTCACCTTATGTTTTCATGAATAAGATTTGAAACGGAATCCGGAAAAAATCTTTGGGAAAATCAAGTAGAGATAATCAAATAGAATCTGTTCGTATTTTCCATCTATAATCACATGTTTAAAACATTACATTTCTAATTAGAATCCATAATGACTTTGAGAAATCAAATTAGATCCATATTAGATCCCGAGAAATTTCCTACGCGGCAAAGGAATGCAACATCATATTGATCGAAATTAATATTGATCGTTTGAGTAATCTTATAAGTCTTGAAATTAGTTCATTATTATCTTTATTACCGAGTGCATATTATCGTGTTATTACACATATATGTTTCGTAATGCATGAATAAAAATATATGCTAAACATGCGCGACGGAAACGCAAGAGATATTTTTACTCTCGATTATTCCTCATTACGGACAGATTAATGTTCGTTCGGTTGGAACGTTGGCAACTCGAGGAAAAACCTGGAGCGCATCGATTATACATCGCGACGCATATAAACGGTGTCGCGAGGTTCCGCGAAAATTGTCGATTAAAACTTTGAGGTCGGCCATTAGCCTTCACCCACATTGCTCAATCGTAACCATGCGATTGCGCCAACGTCGGCTGTTTGTCGCCGCATGACGTATCGAAGGTGTTGCATGTTGGGGAATTAATTTGTGTATTAATTATCGCGCAAATACTTAACCTCACATCCTCCGTCGGTCAATGTATCACATACGCGATGTATAAATGTGTATATATATTATTTCGCGATCGTTTTGGCCACGCAAGTTGCATTTCCGAGCGGCGTTGCGGTTTTTCCTATGCCGAGTGCACAGTAAAATAAAAAAAAGGATATATATATATATATATATGAAGTGAGAGAAACTATGAGTCATCATTATAAATTTTACATACGCGCGTAATAAAAGTCACCGGCGCAAAAAGCGCAATAAAGTTGCATTTATTCATAAACGGAGTATAATAGACGCATTTGATAAACAGGGCGATGATATCGCTCCCCCCTTCCCCTTCTCGTGTTCTCTACCTTTTTTTTCTTTCTGTTTCTCCTGTTTCTGTGAACTGAAATTATTTTCCCCACCGAAATTTTATTCGAAGCCGTATCTTTCCTGCACTGTACAGTTTTATTTTTTTACCTTTTTTTTTTTTTTTTTACACGAAATACCATTATTGCGCATCGTAACAGTCTTACCGCGGGCACGTATTTTTCGGTATTACCGCGAGATGAGATAATAACGGCAACGGTGACGATAATCAGTTGCCAACATCTTCGTTAACGCGAGCTCGCCTATGTCGTCGCATTCGGAACGGCATATTAAACTACCGCGGCATCAACGAGGGGGAGAGGGGGCTCGTGTGTAATATTTTTCCGCATAATTCTATAGGCAACAACGAAAAGCTCTCTCTTCGACGAGACTCCCCGAAAATATACTGATGATCCGATATTACATTAATGCACCGAAAAGAAGGGGAAGGGAGAGAATGACGCGAGTATGGCTGGACGATGCATTAGAGATGTTTCGTGCCGAAATAATTCATGCGCATTGTCATGATTGTTTAACTACCTCGATAATGACAGCCGAACGCGACAAAGAGAAAAGCGCGGAACGCATTGTTGTTGCATAATTAAATTATGGACGGAGTATTTTGCGAGAATGTGCGTGATGCGGCATTGCTGGCGTGCATGCGTGCGAAAACTTGCAAAAGAACAATTAGCGGTCGCGATCATAATGTTGTCTGACAAAATGTAACCTTTTTTTTTCTTGCATCAGGAACTTGAATAATCATTTCCGTTAAGAGTTGATACTTTCGCGTGGCATTAACGAAATTTAGAAAAAAAAAACTTGCGGAATTACGTCACGATAACCCTCAAAATCGTCGTTTTTAACTTAATTGACATAATTTTTCTCAAAATTATGACGTGATCGCCAAATTTGTACAACAGACTCGTAGTTGTGAGGAAAAAATATATTGGAAATGAATATTCATACTCGTGTTGCAAAATGATGTTGGACAATGTTATTCAAATTGCATAAGCGGATCATTACCGTTCTTCTTTCTTTTAATTTATCTCTAACTATAATTTTTTCTGTAAAATAATCAATATAATAGTGAATTTTGTAGATTTTTTGTCGTTGGAAACGAATCTGCAAATAAAATTGCCATATCCCGTCACATTTTTCAAATTATTTTAGCTCAAAGGTTTCATGAAATGACATTTTCCTCACTTTTAAGTCCAATTTTTTCAAAAATGTGATAGAATATTTCCATTCGCGGATTTGTTTCCAATGGCAAAAAATCTATAAAAACCACCTTGTCTAGTTCGTGGTCTAAAATCCGTGTCGGACAGTGTAATTGATATCGCTTTCTTTGTCGCGAAACGGCGAAATCGCGACCAAGAATGACAGATTCATTCCTGCCATATTAATTTTTATTCAATCGTTTCTGTGAATCGATTTGACGATTTGACTCGGTTTGACTGTTCTGATAAGTCGACACTTTCGTTTCAGAAATTGAAGGAATTCAGAATTGATATGATTTCGATAAGATCGAGACGCGATATCGCGAGATCGTGGTCGCTTTTAAATCCGTGTATCCGCGAGAGATACGACGTTTCGCATTTCTCTTTATGAATCAAATAGACACCGCTTCCATGGTTTTATAACGAGATCATGCAATCTAAATAGTTACGCTCGTATCGCCGGCCGACTCTAAACGACCAATTCGAATATCGTTCGTAAGTCGCGGAAACTGTTGACGTCCGTGATTAGAAAAAATGCAGAGAAAGAGAGAGAGAGACTTAAACAAGGAGAAATCGACATAAAATTCTCCGGAATTCGCCTCTGAGATTTCATACGGTAAACGCGGGGAGCGGGAAATTTTTCGAAAATACACCGGAACCCGTCGATGGGTTCTTGATAACGAGAACGCCGAAGTGCGCGAAACCTCGAAGAAATCACGCTCTCGCGCGTCAAATCGCGGGTCGAAATTGCCACTCTCGGGGAAGACACTGACCCAGATACCCGTCGTACACCGGGAAGGTCGTATGTAAACATACATACGTATATATACATGCATGTATATACACTTATATGCGCGTCAGAGAGAGAGAGAGAGACTCTGTATGTAATACATATATATATACAGGCGTACATGTCTATACATACTCTCTCGAGTGAATAATACTGTCAGGCTGAGGCACGTGCACGCGTATATACACACACGCACGTGCATACATGTACGGTCGCTCGGGTGGCGCATAAAATAGAGGGTTATGTATTTTCTTCTCTCGCTCACGGGAGTTCGCGCGTGTGTGTGAGCGTTTCTGTGTGCTGTAACGGCGTGTACACGTCGGTAGCAAATACATACGTTTATACGGGGTGTATTCGCGAACTGTTTTCCACGTTGGCGTTAAGACCGCCGAACACCGGTGAAATTTCGTTCGACGGTGTACGCACACTCGCGCGGCGACAATTATCGTGGCACTTACGGCGAGGACGACCGACGTCTCGCTTCTTCGGCGATACTCTGTTCCATCGGAGGATGTCGAGAAGCGAGGAAGAGTATTAGTAATGGATAATAAATAAGAAATAATAATAATAATTAAAAGCAGTGTGATAATTGTCTTATAATGCCAGGAAAATCCGTGAATTTTTGTAGGCGGGTTGAATAATTTTGAAATTCAATCAACGACGCAATCGTAGGCGATTTGACGCGAAATAATATTTCCCGCGAAGGAAAGCTTGTGTATATCCGTCGAAAGGACGTAGAATTACCCGGTATATACTCGTTATATACACGCATCGTGCAGGCGCATTTACATACGGACCTTTAACACGGGCACTGACGAGCGTACGTGCGTGCGTATGCGCGCGCGCATGGTGCGTCACAGCGCGTAAGAGCGCGCGATGCTTATGAATGAAACTGTAGTAGTGACTGAGTACACGTACGCGCGTAAAGTTATATCGATGACTCACTCCCGTTGACTCTCCTTACCACTCGCGCAATTTACAGACGCTTTCTCAGGGAGCGTTGAACTTCTCCACCGTTGTCTTTTCCACATTATCTCTCTCTCTCCCCCTCTTTCTCTCTCTTTCTTTCCTTTGCCGACGATCGTTAAGTGCGATTAGATTAACGTGGACGTTGATGAATTAACGCGATTGATACGTCGAGCGCGAACTCTCAACGTAACGAACACTTTTTTTTGGCGAATCCGCTGATCGTAGGCGATGACCGCGAATCGCGGGGCCGAGCCGATAGAGCGCGATAGGTGATAAATTCGAAAGGTAGAAATTTAACGAAGATACATTTCGATAACTTTTGACGTGTGTGAGAGAAACGTATGCGGTAAAAAATTTCCCGTTAAATTTAACACATTTCACATGGTCCACACAAATTTTTGCGTTAGTTTTACGCAGGGTAAATACGTTGGAAAGTAACACAAATATTATGTCGAGAATTAATACGAAATTAATATCCATAATCTATAATCGATACTGAAATATGAAATATAAAATGTGTTGCTTTAACACTTACACATGTTGAATATCGGCTTGATACAAAATATTGAGATAACATAAACACAATATATTAAATTAACATACGGATATATTAAAGATTTTAAACAAAAAAATTCCGTGGCATTGTTTCTTCCGCATATATTAACAAATTTTTTTCTCAAATGTCCTAAATAGCAACATTCATAGTCCCATTGGTCTCGGCAAGTGGACCGACTTCTTATGCAGAGAAAACTCCCCAAACCATTCTTCTAACGTGTTTTACAGTAGAAATTTTGTACCGAATGTAATTTCTGGTACCAATAGGACGTCGTACATGTTGTCTTCCACATCGTTTCCCAAAGAATTAAATTTAGATTCGTCTGAGAAAGCTAGAGTTTTCCAATCTTCGATTGTCCAATTTTTGTAATTTTGGGCAAACTGTAACAGTCTTTTTATTTTTTTTACTGATTAACGGTTTTTTAAATATCTAACGGCCAAAAAGTCCCTGTATCATGTAGCCTTCGTGTCACAATACTACGATTAACATCGGCAAGGTTTTCATCCTGTAGCTCGCGTGCAATTTCGGCAGCAGTTTTCTTGACGTTCGCAGTTGATTTGCGTTTAATGATACGATCTATTTTTTTTTTTTTTTTAGATGTTTTCGTGGTCTTCCGCTACGCGGACGATCTTTTAAACCATCACGGTACTAAACAACATCCAGCACGGTACTAAACAATATCATTCACGATTGATTTACCTATCGATAATAGCGAAGCGATTGGAAAGACTTGCCGTCCTCTGAAAATGTAATTACTCTTTCGCGAATTTGGATTTGCGTGTGCCGAATCTTGTTTATGCTTCGATGACTTCTTATGAACTGTGTCATATGAAATGTAATCAACTTAACGTGATACTATTTGTAAACAAATCGTTGGGATCCTACTGTGGGTCAAAATATATCAAGTGACCGGGAACTTTGGCACGTAAATATAACAATTATAACGATAAATATTTTCACGAACATAAATTATATTTTTTCGTATTTCTTTCGTATTTTTTTTTTATATTATTTCATTTCTCCATGAATACAATTTCATTGATCTTTTTTTATAAATTAGAGTGCAAAATGTCACCGGAAACTTTTGCATGCCACTATATGTATCACCATCGTCACTATCATCGTTACAACCACCACCACCACCACCGATGGTCGTCGTAATAATCAATGGTTGTGGTCGATGGCATTCTACTGACTGTTTGTATCAACAGTTAACAACGGCAAAATGGCCATTTCGTGTTCCCGTTTGTCGTTTCGCGCCGATCTATAATTTAACAAAGTGTAACGTCCCGAAGCGCTCGATAGCCGAAGATAATTATTATTCCACACTTATATTCGGGCGCACACACGGACACGCGGGTCACGTAATCGCGTCTCGCTTTATGGGCATCGACGAGGCGCGTAAAGGCAAGCTCTTAATTACGGCGAACGGTCTGAATAATAGAATTGCGTAATATCTTTCCTCCTTTTTTCCCCGCCTTTTTGACCATCGGTTTTCTTCGCGTCTTACTCGAGTCGCGTTCCTCGGCCTATCGAGGGTAAAATGGCAGGAAGAAAAAAAAAAGGGGGAAAGAAGCGTTTTCGTCTCGAAATACGCGTCGCTTATATGATTTATAATTTTTCTACTTCATAATTCAGTTTTTTCGTGAGACAAAAGCGGACGGTGGAATATTAATATGCTGTGACGCTTTGCCGCTCGCGGTATTGCCAATAAAAGTTATTGTTACTGCGAACGATGCCGCTAATTTAAATTTTCGCGTGTGTGCGATTGACGTTCGGGTGACGAGCGTCACGTTATTCATGAATTATGGATACAATTGAAGCGTCGCGCTTCGGTGATATCAAGTGCGCGCGCGAGCGCGACGCTCTGCCGTTCCCCTGTTCATGTGGGAAGGGGGGAGGAGGTCGCCTTTCTACGCTCGATTGTGCTAGGTCGAGGCTCTTGGCCGTTATCAACCGGCCGGCAGATAAGAGCGGCACTCGTTAATTAATGAATTAATGCTGCGGCAGATAAGATCGGCCGAGGTCGAGCGAGCCATTGAGCCGACGTCGTCGTCGTCACCGTCCTCGAGTCTTCGGGCCCGCGAGAAAACTTGCGCGCGAGAATAAGAAGTGGAAAAAGCAGCAAGGGTCGTGTGTAAGAGTGAGCGATGTAATTAATTGCACAACAAATTATCGATTATTCACGGGCGTATTTGAGAAGGAGAGAAAGAGAGAGAGAGAGAGTGAGAGAGTTCATACACGAAGTTCGAAGCGCGCGTGCAAACGCGATGCGAGATAACACGGCGAGCTCTCCTAGCCGCCGCTAATGACACCGTTAATTACCGAAAGTTTACGTCATCCTGCTTCCTGGATTATCGAAGAAGCATTTTCTCGCATGGATTTCATTTATCGCGGCAGTTATAATGCTTCACGAGCGTCTAACGGCGGGGGAGGGGGGAGAGGGGCAATCGGTCGATTCGCCAGCCATTTCCCCCGACGATGTCAAATATAAACCGCGCGCGCACGTGTCTCGTGTTCGCTATAGAACGAGAAGCGGATCTCTGCGGGGAAATTAGCTGAAACGAGGCTCGCGAAATTCCGGGAGATATTTCTTGCTCGAGTTTCTGGAAATTATAATAGCACGCCCCCCCCCCTCCCCTTCTCCCCCTTCTGTCTCCTCTTATACGTAATAATGTTACGCGAGGGTGCGTATCGCTTTGCATCGTCTCTCTCTTCGGCTCCCCGCAGTAGCAATTCGGTTTATGGGGCAACATTCAGATTATACGTGGAACGCGGTTAGTAGATCTCAGTGCGGAGACCCATTTTCTCCCCGATAGGCGGTACGTCGAACGACATCCTCGCGCCGGTGTTCTCTCAAGCCGAGAAGCCCCTCTCGATTTTTCGCAATCGCGCCGGGAGCGAACAACTCGTCCCTATGATAAATTCTTCTTCGAAAGAGAGAGAGAGAGAGAGAGAAAGAAAGAAAGAAAGAATGTGGATTTTTCTTGTACGGAAATCGGGAAACAAGGCCGCGGAATTGCCGGTGTGTACGCGGGACTATAAACGCAGCGGCGATGGACACGATAACGACCTACTCGTTGTCGGTACGCTATTATCGTAACAATGATTGCCCCATAAAAAAAAGAGAGGCCACGTTATGCTAAAATGATAGACGCGAGCGGCGGAATATCATCGTGCGTGTGTGTAGTTTCGCAAGTGGCTCGTTAACTTTTAAATCCCGGCGTTTAAAGGCATATACGGCGCCGGGTGTAATCGTAGCGGTATCGCCTTCTCCGTCTGGACGCGTGCGGATCGTCTTGATCAGAGAGAGAGAGAGAGAGATATATAGATAGATAGATACAGGCGTCTATCATATCGAGCACGATCTCCCCACATCGCATCGGGACGAGCAGCAACGGCGGTGGCAGCGCGCATCGGTGCAACGTAGACAACCGAATAGGCGACTTTGAAACAGCGACGCAACGCTAACATTGACTCGGCATTCATGCATTAGCGTGCGCCAATGTAAACGCGCCGACTACATTCATGTGTTTCCTTTCCCGCGGCGAACGCGCGGCGATCGATTGCAAATATTACTTTGGTCAATTTCAGCCGACAGTCTATTTACTTGTTTGTGGTATCACTTTGCTACATCGATAGGGAAAAGTCGGGCGGAAGGGGGGAGGGGCGAGAGAGAAGGAGGGAAAGAGAACACAGGAGAGGCGAATGCCGATGCATACGCGATATACATTCTACCATCGGGTTTATGTACGCCCGCGATGCGCTGTCGTGCATCATGCGCGCGCATGCGCGGCACACGAATACCAGATTCAGCCACTTATCTCCCTCGACGTACCTTTCGGCCGGTTAACCGTTACGATACGACGGTGATGAATGATTTCGGAATTAGTCTCAATTTCGGAGCGCTGTGCGTTAAACGATGGAGCCGGATACACTCAGGTATACGAGTGTGGCTTCATTGATACTTTATTGCTTAGAGCGATCACGCGCGGCATAAGTTGGGGAAAGGACCTGTCCACTTTTTTTATGAGGACGCGCCTAACCTATCTTTGAAAGAACGACGTAACGAATTTATCTTTCGATCTATCTGTGGCCGTCGCATTATTGTTCTTCGTTGAATTAATTAATATTAACGTTGTTTACCAGTTTAAGTATTTATGTTCGCTATTGGCATCGATCAGAAAGTCCAATCAATTGTAAAGTTAAAGTGGCCGTTACTTACGGTAAAATTACGTTAAAATGGTGATTTATTGGTAATTTCGATCAAATCCGTTGTTTACGATAGTTTTACGCACAGACAGGCGGTATTCTTCGTCGCCGAGCTTAATCGGAATGTTCGAGCGTACACGCGCGAACGAAAGTTGCCGAGAGTACGAAAGCGTTCGAGATGCTCGTTAATGGCCGAATAGTCGCGTCTTAATAATCTGATCGGCAGCGGCCGGTCAGCCGTTGATATAAGAAAGAACGACCTTAGGCTCCGCTGTCAATGACGCAACGTATTTCTGTGTTTCAGGTGCGATGGAGTCCCGTGGAGCCGCCGGCTTCTACTATGAGTTGAGGCTTCGTAATTAATCGTGAGTACACGAGAGTGGTCTCTATAGCTTCGATACACGTGTGCGCGCGCGTACATAGCGCGAACGAGCGCCGCGAGATCGTTAAGCGACGCGCATGTACGATGGCGAGATCGCACATATGTAACCTCTCCCCCCTCCCCGCCCTAAATTGTGAATTTAATACCGCGAATTTTATCGCGAGAGCGCGCGCGAACACGCTCGCCGCGCTTCCTTTATTTCGCGATCGCGCGCGCGCTCTCTCGATGTTCGATCGCGTTAATCGCGCTCTCTCGCACGCACACGGCTTATTAATATCGCGTCCTCTTTTTTTTTCGCAGCCCTTCTCCTCTCCCTCCTTCCCTCCGGCGTAGAAAATCGAGCGGGCGGCCGCAGGCGGTTTTCGTAAGCGCCGTACGTATCGAGCGAGAGCCGGCTCCAATCGCCGATCTCTCCGCCCCGCGCGCCGATAGGGTGCGTCAAGATTACGCGTCGCATTATTATTTCACTTATCGGCTTTTCTATTTTTACGACGGCGCGCTATACCAGGGTTACCCGCGCATTGTGCTCACTTATACCGCGGCGTCACGTCCGACTTGTAAACGTCTCGTAAAAGTGACGCTCCTTTTAACTCCCGACGCGGCTATAGAACGCTGTAAAATCCATCGGCCGTGTATGCGTGCGCTGTAAGGAGAGCGATCTCTCTCTCTCTCTCGCGTGTGCGCGATAGGGATTGATCGTTCAAGAGGCGGTACCTCAACTTTACTGCGTGCGGGTGAAATGAGAATTTACATTCCCAAAATCGCGATTATTCCGCGTGACGCGATCTTGAGACATTAATTTGATCGCTCTCGTTGCCGACAGCCTCGTTATCGGACGGATATTCCGGAGGAATCTCTCTCATACACAGTGTTTCCCGCCCTATCGTTCCTATCTCGGGGGTGAGCCGGCGATTCGCGTTTATTGCGAAATAAAGAGCCGCTTAAGCGCTTAATATCACTTAATTTCGCAATCGGCTCGAATCCGACACTCTCTGCGCGCGGAACGGCGGCGGCAGCGACGGTGGTGGTGGAGCGAGCGCGCCATGGTGCATTTTTTTTTTTTTCGTTTGTTTTTGTTTTTACCGTAGGTGTCGACATTCTCGAGGCGAGATTACGGCGCTCGCCCGGCGCATTTCTTCGTATCGATCGCCGCGAATACTCCCACATAATTCGCTTATTACAGCTTCCGCGTATCTCCGCGTTTTCCCCGCGGCATTGCCGACTTCGCGGAAAAAAAGTACGCCCGCCCGGCCAGAGAAATATACACACATATACACACGTTCGTGCCCGTCCGTTCGTACGTACGTACGTTCGTTCGCACCCGTTCTCTCCCTCTCTCTCGTACGTGCGGCGTTTTCTCTTTCTCGTGCGCGCGCGAGTATCGCCGCTATAATTGCAGCCGATGCGACGTATGTACGTGGCATGACGCCCGGTCGCCCCGTTGCGTACGTGCGCTCGTGTAGGTGCGCGAATGTGCACGTGCTCTTCGCGTCCACACGCTCGTGTAGGTGTGTGCGCGCGCGCGTGGGGAAGTCCCCGTTAACGGCGCTGTAACGTTCATGCAACCGTCGTATTCGCGTTGGTTAGAGAGAGATAGATATATATATTATA
>NW_014554529.1:259176-273254 GCF_001313825.1 Dinoponera quadriceps | reverse complement strand
TATATATATATATATATAGAAGGAGAAAGAGAGAGAGAGAGAGAGAGAGAGAGAGAGAGAGAGAGAGAAAAATATCGGAGGACGCTACAGAGAGAAGGAGAGAGAAAGCCGGAAAGAGCTAGAGAGAGAAAGAGAGATTGAGCGAGCGAGAACGAGAGAGAGAGAGAGAGAGAGAGAGAGAGAAGGGGAGGGAGAGAGAACGACACCGAGTAGTCGAGGGATGGTTTTGCTCTGCTGGCTCTGTATTGATTGCTGTGCTGCTCCTCCACCTCCACCACCTCTCTTGCGACGATCTCTCTCTCTCTCTCTCCATCTCGCTCTAGTACTCCCTCTTTCTCCGGCTCGCGTTCCTGTGCCCCGTCCGCACACCGGCGGCCCCGTAATGTCGGCTCGCTCTGCGAAACCATCAAGATCCGAGGTCCTCGTTGCGCCACGCCGCGCCACGCCACGCCGCGCGTATCTTCCCTCGAAACGCCCCGGCGAGAAGAGTCCGCCTGTAATTGACGCAGATAGGAGAGTACCATCTGCTCTACGGCACGAACGAAGCGCGACGGGACGGGGAGAATGCGCGTAATGCCGTCGCCTCGGCGACGTGTTCCATGTAAGGATTCATTGAATGGGAAACGAAGCTCGACCGCGAGCGAACGAGCCGCTCTTCGTGACGTCGTCGTCGAACTACGACGAGTACGACTTCGCGCTTCGCTTTCTGCGCCTCGAATCTTCTCGTTTCTCGATCGCAGCCGAACGGCCGATCGGCGGGCTGAATCTCGAGCTTCTCTCCCGTACGTTTCACTGCGTATTAATCCCGGAAAGATGTCAACCTCCGCGCGTGACACTTCCCGGGATTCCCGAGTTCTCATTCGCACGAAAACATCTGTACATCTGCCTTCGGCGCAGATATTCCTCCGTCGAGCAAGAGGCGATTCCGCCAGGCCGGTGGAAGGAAGGAATACTAATAATACTTTGGAAAGTCGATTAAATCCAAGTACCATAATCCGTTTAACGGTGGTTATAATTCAGCTACAGGTGTGTTTATACGGGGAATTTCTTCTTTATCGGGTTACTCCGCCGAAGTTGCGCGAAATCTGATTTCGCGGTTGCGAAATCTGGAATTCGCTGTATCACCTATTACGGCGATCCTGGCGCCGGTTGCCAGACATCAACCGAGCGGTGCAAGCCATTAAGATCGTACGGTCGTGATGATACACATTAACGCATTAATTTTGTGCGAAATGCTTACATGCGCCTCTCTCATTCTCTCTCTCTCTCTCTCTCTCCCTCTCTCCCGTTCTCCTCGTTTTACGCTCGTGCTTCTCGCTGATTCTTCCTCGTGTATCGAAACGACATTTCAGTTCGCCAAATATTACATATCCGCACACATCCGGTTTCATTACGGTAATTAACGGGGATAGCGATGGACTTGTCACAAATTGGTGTCCTATTTAAATTTGCTAATTACTGTTGCGACGAGTTACCGCCTGTTGTTATCGTGCGGCTGCGATGAAACGCTCGCGCGTTACAAGACCCGTGTGTTTTTCTTTCGAACGCGAGGGGTTGGACGTAATTAACGTATATGGAAGCATTTATCTGATGCGGCATAGTGACATCGATGCGGCGAAGCTCGCGAGTGCCCGTAATTACGTCTCACCGGGACCGTCGCTGCGTGCGTGTGCACGAGCTAAGGATGTCAGACCGAATTTTCCCGTGGAATTGTCCCGACTGGACACGGCAGGAAAAAAGTCCCGATTGCGTTTGATTTCAGCCGGGATGAAAAATTGTTGTATCAAATAATTACACACGGTGAGCTGAAACCGGCACGGACGATTAAATGCGAGGCATTTAGGAAAAAAAGTGGAAGAGAAAAAGAGCAAAATAACCGCGATATATATTTTCTTTCTACTACGGAAGACTCAATTTGCGCTTCGAAATTGGAATAACAAATGTCATTCTGTCCCTTGGAAAGAGAGACAGAGAAAGGGAGGAAGATAGACGGACGCAAATGTCATACGTTCGAGAGACAGAACGCTCGTTCTCTCCTATCGTGAAGCTTGCAGGAACGAACTCGAGGATATTTTAATTCCAATCCGCAAATATCATTCGGCCGTATGATGGTCGACGACGTATTTAACATTCAAGTATACGTCTCTCGCGCTCAAAATAAGAAATTATCTTCGGATGTGCGATAAGAGAGATCGCGTAGAATATCGTTTTATATATAATTTCACTGCCTTCATTCTCTCTCTCTCTCTCTCTCTCTCTCTTGAATCTTTTACCGCACATACATAACCAAGCGCTCGTAATATCACTTGATTGTCATACACATTTCAAACTCGCTTATTTTAGCGATGATACGAGATAACAATAGAACATTCATTTCTAGCAATATCACCGAATGTTTTGCTCACTTTCGTCTCTTGAAAAATTAGAATCTCGAGCTAATATTTTCTGTCTCTCTTTGTCTCTCTTTTCCTTTCTCTTTCTGTTCCTCTTTCTCTCTCTCTCTCTCTCTCTCTCTCTCTCTGCCTCCTTCCCACTAAATTGGCCGATTTGTTTGCTATTTAAACAAAAGCCGACACTTGCCACGGCGCGCATCCGCGGGATTAATAGAGACGAGATATCGGACGGAAGGGCAAGCGCGGAAATAAACGCGATAAATCAAAATGGAGCTCGCGAGGGCCGCATCTCGCGAACAAACGGCGCGTTTCTTTCACGGGGCTCTCGTGTCCCTACCACCAGCGGCACGAACCCCTGACCTGGCACCGCCGACTTTTTCCCAGCCGAAGGAAAGAAGCGACGTAATACCGGTCGAGAAATCGATGGTCGACCGTGTCTCTCTTCTTCCTTTTGCCCTCCCGGCCCGCCTTTCCCGAGGCGGCCGACCCTCACGCCCTTCTCGGCCCCCGTTCTCTGCCGCCTCCTCCGTCAATTTACGAGCATCTCCAAGTGCGCTCGCCGAGGAGGCGAACCGGGTGGCGGCGGCGTCGCGGACTCGCCCGGGTATTCCGCCACGCGAACGACGACGACGACGACGAGTCGAGAATAGGACACTCCTCGAGCGGCCGGCATTACGCCTCGACATTACGCAAGCGCATCGGCACTCGCTTTTCGACTTAGTTTTGGAATTGCCGTTTTAGAATAACTTTGATCCCGATACTGGTTGGGCATCGATCAGATAAGCCTCGATGGGAGGATATTCGCGGCTTATTTGTCGGAGGATGGATTTCCTTGCTAATCATTGCGAGCAGCGCTGCCGGTGGCTCCTTGGCGAAAGCCGAGTAGAACTCGCGGTGTGTGCCAAAGTAACGACAGGCCCATCGGATGTTCCGAGGCGTCTTTAGTTACGAGTTATTCGCGATTTACATAGGAAGAAGACTATTGCGGGGAGAGAGAGAGAGAGACCAGAGCGAGTCGCTGCGCCGCAGCAATAATTGCGAGAGCTCGCTCGGCGTTATTCGGCGCGCCCGGGAGGAGACACGCGTCTAATTATACGCTCTCCGTCGGATGGAGATGATAATTTCGACCGTGGATTCTGATACCTCACGCTTCACGCGCACTGCAAGCGCATGGAAGCGCGGTGAGTGCATCGCGGCGGTCCTCTTGGCATATTATAGAGCGGAGCGCGAGCGGAGCACGACGCATCTTCCCTGAAATTGCGCGCGGAGCTTCTCTGAGATAGAAGAGCGGCCGTGACGATGGTTGCCGCTCGCAGCTCTCTCACGGCTCGCTTCGAGAATTCGCCGTTCTTTATCGGTAAGCAAAAGCGGCAGCGATAACGGAAGATATATTGAAAGGACGTTACTTCGTCAGCCGGAGAATAATTTCCGCCCGGTAGGAACGGCTTCCACGCGGCTTCTTTTGTCAATTAGAAGCGAAAGGCTTCGCGCGCGCCCGCGACATCGCCATTCACGAACCTAAAAGCCATCGCGAGAATGTTCTTCTTCATCCTCTCCCTATCCTCCCCCCCCCCTTCTCTCTCTCTCCCTCTCTCTCTTTTCACTCCTGTCCGTGTAAAATAATCACAAACACTCTATGAATATATTCGCAGTGTTGTCGATATCGTCGCGATGATTATTTGCTACAATGCGATGTGTACAAAAATTAACTCTAGCTAGCCACATTTATATATTTTCGAGTATCTTAGGGGATTCTGGATTCGTCGTGTTTTACCGCAAATTTATTAATGCCTACATTCGTTACTGCCTGCCCAGAACTAGATGTTCTTTTGCACAATTACAATATACACGTTAATGTAGGTGAGGATAGTTGACTTTATTCGGAAAACGAAAAAAAAATCTTATAATTTGTTAATTTTTTTTTGTCTTTTGAATAAAGTCAATCGTCTCGCCTACATTAACATGTGTACACTAATAATAAGGACAACGTTAGGAGCTCCTTAACACTTTGAATGCCGTGATGGTCATTGGTGACCGGCATTATGATACTACGGTGTCTTATTAAATTACATGTAAAATATAATTAATTGTATCTACTAAATTGTTTTCGTATAGTCAATGAAACGAAGTAAAAAATATATCTCTCAAATTGCACTTTACATGTATAATATTGTATTGTATACATATTATAGTGTAGTATTTCAATTATCAGTTAAGCTTTTGTGCAATCAATGAAAGTCAGTCTGGCAATCAACGTGTTAATTGGCCGCACTCTGATCCGTGAAACCGATTTTGTCGTCTTATCATTTACATTCTAATTAATATTTTCATGTTTGTAATATGAAAATTGGAAATGTAAAGTCTGAATAAGATTTTTATATCATGTCAAAGAAACGATTTGGGTTCAAATTAAACTTATTATTATAAAAAAAAAAAGTAATATTTTCGAACAAAATTCTCAAATGGTTTTGTAAATTTAAGATTGTGTTTTAAGAAAAAAGCAATGTTCGTTCGTTGTACCACTTGGTACTTTTAGAAAAAATAGTACGCCATGTTAAAACTAGAAAACTAGAGAAACATTCAGCGGTCCGCTGGACCGAAATATGGCGAGCTAGGGTGAAACTGTCACATTCACATATTCGAAACGTTCAGTATACCTCCGATTCGTCGCTTCGTAAACGCGAAACGAAATCACCGGTGAACGCGAATGTGTGTTTAATTTTATTAATCGGTTTCCCAAAAATTTTTCAAGCTCTCACACATCCTAGCGTATACTTAAATATAGATGAGCGCCGTCTCTTGCGCGCGATAATCCTCTTAGTGGGCTCCTGTATTTAAAAACGAAACCGCAAGGTTAAGATGTGCGGAGGAGAACGCACGGCTTAGAAATCTCCCGGAAACGGTTAAATCGGATTACACCCTGCTTTCTCTCCCCCGTATTTCCTCCCTTTTCCTCTCTATACCGCGCAATATTGCTTGATATTAGATATTTTTAATATCGGTTTTTATTATCCGTTAGTCAAATCAACGGGGAATAAATGCGCCGGGATCCCGCGTGCGCTTACATTATGTATCGGCGACGAGTCGAGCGCGAACGAGGGAGTAAAAATCCTCCGTATTCCGAATACCGGTGGACTCGCCGACAAAGTTCCACGATGGAGCGCGCGCGCGCCGTAAATTTCGACAGGGAGCGCGAAGTACGGTTTTCCGCGTCAGCGTTTCATTCGTTTCGCGTTTGCTCCGGCGCGAAGATTCTATTTTCGAGCCAACGTCGATTCGTCAGGCGCGCGCGCGCAGCTATCCCTTCGTCCGAGGACGCGGAGGAGACACGCGGTGGCACACGCAGCTGGCGGTATCTCTACGACCTAACGAGTTAATAACGGTAAATGCCGTTTCAGCAATGAACTCCGGTGCTCGGAGCGAGCGGTAACGTGAGAATCCGTTTGTCGCTAGGCGATACACTTGCGCGTCGCTTTTTGCAGCCTCTCTCTCTCTCTCTCTCTCTTTAAAAAGAGCGAGCGATAAAGAGGGAGGGACGCGCGAAAATGCGTAATTCAACACCCTTGACGCTTGCATAAGCACTCGCGATATCATTGCAGCGGCGTGCGCGGGGAGGGAGACGCGCGAATGCGCGTTGTCGCTGAAACTAAAATGTACGTTTCCAAACAAAACTCTGAAAAGGTACTCGATGAGAAATCACCACGCTCCCAGGATTAATTAACGCAATCGCGACGGTAATTTCGCGGCAACGCGCACGACGACGCGAGTGTACGCGTGCGAGCTCGCGCGCGCCTATGATAACTATGCTGGCTGTATGATAATAGCGGCGCCGCAGTCAGTGCCGCGTCTAGCCTAGCATCAGCCTAACCTAACCCGACCTAACTCAACGTTGTAACGATGTATATTTATACAACAGCTGGCGGCGAGGGAGGGGAGTCGCGCCAGTCAGCTGATAGAAGCGCTGGAGGGGAAAAGGTGGAGGGGAGAACGACCTTTATTTAAAGCGCCGGAGAGAGAAGCCTTTCTTCGACTGGTAAACAGTCGTCGAATGCAAATGCGGGCTCCTTGTATGCGCCGCACGCGTGTACGTCCCTCTTGGATTGACAAACTCCTCGTATTCTTCAGCCGGCGAGAAATTCCACGAGACTCGCGAGTGATCGCGACGTGGCTAATTGTCGTAATTTGGCGAGAGAGCCTTCGTCCAGGCGATGTCGCGCCATCTCGCAGATCGGGGGAACTCGACGTCCCGGGGATTCTCGTCAGCGCGAACATGTGAGCGCCGTTTCATTCCGTCCCTCGCGATTTATACCAATTGTCGGTCGCGCGACACGGGCGGAACGTCGAAATGTTCGTCCTCGTCGGCCAGAATTAAGTGTATTTCCGTCACCCTCTCCTTGTTCCCTCGGCCCGATCGATAAAGCACCCCGGCGTTCTTCCTCCTTTTCCTCCGCCTTCTCTTCTTCTTGCCGAGTGATAATACCCGCGTCGTCGAGGCGGCACCTCGGAAGGAGGAAAAATTGCGCGCCGGCCGCCGGCCCGAAAATCGCAGCACGCGCGGCTCCGTCGTAAATATCGCGGCGATTCCTCGCGAAACCTGTTCCACCGACCTCCTCCCCCGCGCCTCCTCTCCATCGCAGCGCAGATAAAGAACAACGCTGAAAAGCGAGAGAGAGAGAGAGAGAGAGAGGGAAGGGCCTTGGCTAGCGGCGCGGTTGAGCGTTTCATGAAAGTTAACCTCTGTAACGAAAGCGTGGTCGATGTGCGTTTTCAGGGGACTGGCATGGAGAAGGAGAACTCCGCATCGGGCGGAGGCGGTGGGGGCGGCGGGGGTGGCGGAGCTGAAGCAGCGGCGACTCCGGGCGCCACCTCCACCTCCGAGAAACTCCAGGCGGACCAGGCCAATCCGTTGCTCGATCCAACTGCGCTCTTCGGCGGTAAGTCATTTTCGACCCTCTTTGCCCCTCTCCCATCCCCCGGGCTTTTTCCATTTTTCCCCTTTTTTCCTTCCCCTTTCCCTCGCGGTTCCCGTCGCGGTAACGCGACGCGCGAACGCGTCGCGATAAGCGGCGTCGTTACGCGAAACGGCGCGATGGAGAAAAGGGAGGGGGGGAGAGGGGGTAACTCGAAGAAAGGAGTCCGATAATAGGAGCTCGCGCTCCTCGGACCTCTAATGCTCCTTCTTTTTTCTCTCTCTTTTCCCCGTTATCGCTCAGCTCGATCTATCCAGTGGGTTAGATTAACCGTATCCCACCGGTGGGCGCGACGTCTACGTCGCGGAGACGTTGCCTCCGTCGATGCGCGATCCACCGTGGATCACGGAGGGTGGAACGTTTATCCCGCGGCTAACCTGATCTGACAGTTAATTACTGGGCGGCGGAATAGGCGAAAACAGCAACGCGCGGAAGCGTTACCAGTGCCGAACCCGAGAATATATAATAACGCTCTCTCGCGCGCGCGCGCCGAACGAAGCAACGAATAGCCGCGGCGTATTATTTTATTTTATCTCACCGTTCGGACGCAACAATAGCGCGTGTTCTCGTTCGTTAACGTAACGAATTCGCTTGTACCTCGGCGAAACGGGTCTCCTTTCCGCACGCGTCAGATGATTTTCGCGTCCGTCGATGACCCCTTTGCTCGGATTTTTTTTTCTTCTCCCTCGCGTCCCGTTGTTTTTCTTGTTTCATTTGATTTTTTAATTCGTCCGGCCGCGAACGAGCGAACGACCAAAAGTACAGCGGTTTTATTTGATCCGCGCGATCATGCGCGATATTGTTTAGACGGAACGGGCAAATATTTCCCGTGCAACGTGGGAGTGTTGCGATGCGCGCGCGCGGACATTCGGTATTTCGAAAAGGGGTACGCGGTGCAATATTTGCCGGCGTGAGTTATGGCGCTCGTCCAGGAGGAAGTTTGCCGCCGGCTACTCCGATTTCGGTCATCGAGGCACGTTTTTTCGAGACCGTTCAGCGGCTTCGGATGACCCGGCAACGTAAGCCTCGGTACGTTGCGACGCTCGACGCGATGTGGAATTTTTGCAAAGTGCAGAGAAACCCGATCACCGCCCGTCATCCGGGGCCCATCGTCCGCGTGTATCGCGCGATGGGCGCGGGAATAATCGGAGGCGTGTAATCGATTGAGTCCCAAGCGTACTGCGACATTCTTCCTTGCGACACGTCGCGGTTTCCCTCTCGAAGGAGGACTCCGCCGGGAACTTACGCTTCGACTTTCACGCGGAATCCGCTTCTTTCCGTTGTCTACTTTACGCGCAACTAGCATGTTAAATTTCAATTATTAGTCGTTTTTGATCAACTTATATCAAGTTCAACGTCTCGGCGAATTTTATCTATTTTTTTTTTTATCTCGTCTTTTGGCGGAAAAAAGAAATCCCTTTAGTACATAAGCCTTGATACAAAAGCAAGTTGCACTCACAAAAGAGATAGAATATAAAGAAATGCAATATATATATATATATATATATACAAAAGAGAATGAAAGGAAAAAATATAAGAGAAATGAAATAAGGCGTGCAGATCTATTTGAATGCTTAATAATGACGCATCTAAAGGCGGGCATTGACGCGCCGATGCTAAATATACCGACGGAATTATCGTAAGTACTTCCAAGGTATACTCTAAATAATCTATCAAGTAATTAAAAATCAAGTTTTAAATCCATTAAATTTTATTCGGATCGCGTTTCTTCGGCCGACAAACGCGCATCCGTCGCGAAGACCGCCCGATGAATAATTCTCTCACGATTGAGAGCGGCATCGACCGGGTGTTTTTTCGCGAGGCGAAAGAGGATCGCGCTTTCCTACGTACCGCGTTATTACAAACCCGCTCGTTGCCGGCGATTTACATGGTCATTCGAAAGCCGGCCACAAAGTGGGCCCAATACGCTCTCGCGCGTCAACGCGATATATCAACGCCGCCTTAACGAGCGGAGAGCCTTCTCTCTCGCTCCCCCACTCTCTCGCTCTCTCTCTCTCTCTCTCTCCCTCCGTTTCTCCCTCTTTTGCTTTGTCCCGAAATCAATTAGTCCCGCGCGCACATCGCTCCCAGCCTTTCTCTCCTTCCAAGGTTATCAAGACTCCTTCCGTCGAGAGCTCGCTCGCTCGCTCGCGCGACTCTCGACCGTTTCTTCGCGACAAAGGAGAACCTGAACTCGCGCGCGTCGCGCTCTTCGACCCGACGCTCTTCTACGAGTATCGACGCCCGAAACGAGACTTTGCGATACTCACTCGTTAATTCGGCTAAAAGTTGCATTCGAGTGGGAGAGAAATGGAATCAATTGGCGGCTCGAGAAACTCTCTCTCTCTCTCTCTCTCTCTCTCTCTCTTGATGATTCTTTGTAGAATACTTCATCCTTGGTCTTCGATGCCGTTTCTCATTCTTCCTCGTTTCTATTGTCGTCTAATGTTATGTTGGAACGTTCATCTAGTTTCACGAGATCTAATTCTGAGATATCGCCCATCGATCGGATAATGTTACTATTACTACGAGTATTCTCGCGCTCTCTGGCCATTCAAAGGGTAAAATCGCCGAGAGGGGAAAAAGTCGGAGGAACGGGGGAAGAGTGTTACGTCGCGGGTCGAGAATACATATTGCGATCGTTACGTACTTCGACGCGAGCGGGCACGCTACTAATGGTCAACGATTATTGCGTAATTCTTCTTGCGATAGATAATGACAGTATTCCACGATGTGCAGTAGTAAATCGCGAACAGGTATGTTATAGAACTGCTGTGCACCGTGTTTACGAGGGGACCCGCGACGTTCACCGTCGCCTGTTAAATTATCGGTATCGCTGAAGGGCAACCGGGTCGGGTTAATGCATTCCTCTTGATTTTTCGACCCCGCCTCGATAACACTCCGCGAGTGCAGCTCGAAAGTTCCTCGTCCCTCGGCTGGAATAGTAGGAAGCGGCGGCTCCTCGAGATCTCTGTCGCTCTCTCGACGGGGACTTCGTTTATTTCGTCGTTTCACCTTCTTACCGTCGTCCCTCTTCGTGTTTCCTGAACCGCCACCGAGTTCTACTCCTGCCCCCTCTCCAGCTCGTCTTTCTCGCGTACCTTGTCGAGGCAGCGTCTCTCTCTCTCTCTCTCCTTCTCCCTCTTTCCCTCTTCTTCTCCCCTGAGTGCCCTCCGCCGCGTTTTCTGTCCTCCTCATCCTCCACCCTCTCTCGAGCCGAGTTTCCTGTCCATCGCTCCTGCCATCCGTCTCCGTCTTCGCCGGCGACTTCTTTCGCCAAGGTTTTCTCACTCGCACCGCCGGTGCGCCGCTTTTTCTCCGTTCCCGCTCCGAGTTTAGGTCCGTAGGGCTTTGGGGACGCAAGAACGAACGAACGAATGGACGGACGCAACCAGCGAGCCGCTCCTCTCTCTCTCCCTCTTTCTTTATCGTTCTCAGTCGCTCTCTCGCTGGATCGCTCGCTCGGCCGCCCGCCGTCTCCCTCGCTCTTCGCCGGTTCTGTATATTTATTGATTGCCACCTCACCTCGCCTACCACGGCAGACCGAGGTCTGCGGCAGTTTCCCCACCCCTCGCGTTCCTCGTTTCCCTCGTCCCAGCCTCATTCTGCAGCAGCATCGCGCTACGAGGAGCCTCTGTCCCTCTTTCTCGCTCTCTTTCCACGCTATCCACGCTCCGTGCCTGCTCCCCTTCCGCCTCCCCTTCCCCTCTGTCAGTCTCTCATTCTCTCTTTCTTTCGACCATCTCTCTCTCTCTCTCTTTCGTTCGCTCGTCGACCCACTCTACGTCCTGCTTTATTCGAAGCTTCGTTCACCTTCCCTGTCTTTCCCTCCCTTCTATCTCTCTTTCTCTCCCCCTCTCACCCTCTCTCGCACGTTATCCTGCCTCCAACCTCGTCTCTCTCTCTCTCTCTCTCCGCAGCCCCGTGGTGCTTTTACCTCCTACGCTCGATACAAACTCGTTGGACGCGGCGGAGTTTTCGTTTGAAGCTACCATCCGGGGCTCGCGATATATATCCACACCCATCCGCGCTGCTTCCTCGTCTTGACGTCGACCTCTCGGCGTCGTTATATCTCAGCGGGCGGAATGACGGGCAGCAGAGCGCGCGCGTCACCCGCGCGCGCGTCGAGAGTGCGCACCTCAGATGAGACGCCGTCATTTAGGCAAAGCAGGGAAACGACGATGGGGTATATGCGGGTAAATGATACTCGCCCGCTGTCTGCGTCCTCTTTCCCTCCGCTATACGCTTCCTCCTCCCTTCCTTCTCGACTTCCTACGGCAGGATTCTCCCGAATGCAATTAGTCACGATAAGATGAGATCAACGCGCGTTGAGAACGACGACGACGATAACCGACGGCGATAATGCCGCCGAAGAGAGACGATCCCGGCGGAAATATCCGAGACGAGCCGACGATTACGTCGGTCCGTCGAATTTTACGTAAGGTGTTGCGTTACGTAAACCGCGCGATGATATTCGTAACGGGTCTGTTCATTTCCTCACGGACATCGGTGAATTTTCAGCGCTTCGCTCATCGCAACGTCCTTTATCCCGCACACGCGTCATCGTTAGTCCGCGCCGTACGTGGCGAGTAGAACGTTGTCATTTGTAGGAAATAAAAAAAAAAGAAAAGAGCACAGAAAGAGAGAAAGACGAGGAATCGAGCGCGGGCGAAAATTGCTGTCTCTTCTTTCTCTCTTCCGCCACCTCGTTCGTTCTTTATATTCCTATTGCGTTTTCCCTCCCTTCGTTGCTCCCCCCCCTTTTCCTCCCTCCTCCCTCTGTTCCTTTCGCCGCTCGTTTGCGATTCCATTGCTCTGTGACCCTTCGCGACCTGACGGTTTTACCACCCACACACCCGGGCACGAACATACCGGGCCCGGTTTCCTCTTAAAACTCGTTTGTTGTCGAGCTCATCGTGCCGCCATGCGCGCTCCGGCGAGCTCGATCGAAGACGCGCAGGAGAGACGCGATTAAGAGCGGCGAGCGATAAATCCTCTTGCGAAACATCTCTGCTATTTTCTATTTCGCGACGAGGAATTCTCCTCCCTTCGGTTCTCTGTACGCGGCTCAATGGCCTCGCGTTCGTTTCGGCGAAAACATTCGGCCGAATGCGATCGCACGTTTGCGAATTCTTCGGCGCGTCTTTCACGTGTGAGGGAGCGACGTTATCATCGACCGAGCCGAGGTGAAATCGCGCGGGATCGCATTTAGCGCTGAAATGTGGGCTAACGGCAGTGAGCGCGGCGCGATCGATGCGAGTGCGGAGCTGAAAATCGGACGTCCACTTTTAGCGCCAAATGCACCGTGAAGATACGTGCGGGCCGCCGGAATTTTGCGGGACCGTATTTTTGTCACATGTTTCACGTGGCGTTAAATAGTTCATCTGTGTCGTGTCGAGCGTGGCGAAAGCAAAGCCGGGATATTCCCAGGGCTTCCGCAGGAGCGCACGGACATTAGCGAGAGAAATTTCGACGGAAAATCCACTTTTATGTATGCGCGTGTGTAGATTAAATTTTTTAAATTTCTTTCGATGTCTTTATTTCAAAATTCGAAGAAAAATGCGAATAATTACGGCCGTTATTAGAGTATTTACATTGCTCCTTTAAATCAAGCGTTATCTGCATAGGTTATGTCTGGGGAGAAATAATTCACATCGAGTCTGCGTGCACGTGTAAATTATTGCTGTTTACGCGCACACGTGGCCGACGCGAGGTGCGTAAATGCGCGTAAATGCGAGTACGTACTTTAACTCGACGCGAACGACGCCTCTCCCGTAAAGCGCGCGCGCGAGCGAGAGAGAGAGAGAGAGTGCGACGACTGTGTGCGTGTATACGTGTGTAGATCCCACACGTGGCCGTCGGCTACGTGCGAGCCAGGGATGTAGCTACTACATGGCGGAGGAATAACCGAGAATAAACACACGGAGTCCGTACATACAGTCAACACGCTTCTTTTATTATCGATGTAAAAGGAAGAAAAGTACACGCGAAGGACACGAGAGCAGAATTTCGAATGGTAATTTTGTACATACGTTGAGAATACTCTAATTAATCATCCTATACAATTGGCAATTTGCTAACCGCAAGAAACGCAACAAACGCGTTTGATTTTCGGAGCCGCGCTTTAAGTTCCCTTCGGCGTATCACCGGCAATCAATAATAAGGACACGGAATCGTGATCGAGCGATTCTTTCAGGAAATGATGCAAGAAAGTAACACGGCTACGCCACTGAAACGAACACGCGACGCTCTCCCGCCGCTCCCTCCCTCTCTTTCTCTCGCTCTCTCTCGCTTCCACTCGCGCAACGCTCGCGCGGCTTGATAAATGCGTTTACCGTGCTTCGAATTCGGTATATATACGCGGCTCTCCGAGGCGATGGAACAAAAAAGGAGATAAACGAACGATCGTGAGCGCATGGGGGGGAAGATACGGAACACACATCGGGGAGACGACGACCACGGTCGGTGGGGAGTATATTTGCGTTATCGTCGCGCCACCGCTGCGCGCGAGAGACGCGCATCGAGCCGTGAAATAACAAAAATATCAATCGACTTTCGGAGATATATACCCATCCGAGGCCGTCTTCCACCCTCACCGGTGCATCCTCCTCGGGCCGTTCAAGCCCCCTGTTAAAACATTAAGCCGTTGAATTATGCAGCCGAGGGAAATTTCTTTCGTGGCTTCGCGTTAGAGCGAGAACTTCCTTCCGCGTGC
>NW_014554529.1:251459-259170 GCF_001313825.1 Dinoponera quadriceps | reverse complement strand
CCCCCCCCCCCTCCCCCTCCTCGTCACTGTCTTACGCACGCGCACGCTACATAATGCACGCAGCTGCAGCTGGACTTTGAACCGTTACCCTTCGGGGCCCCGATACCTCTCGATATACGACGAGTAAAAGAAAAGGTGTTTGCGCAGTTCGCTCTTCTGAGAATAAATACGTGCAGAAGGAGGAGAGAGAGGGAGATAGTATCGCTGCGTGGTCCGTAGTGCGAATTGATTCTACATTAAACCTGCAGTTTTCGTCGAACTTGTAGGGCCAGTGAAGAATCTCGAGAGGTGTGATACTGTTTTTCGATATTTAATATTCGCTTACCGCGCATAATTTACGGTTGAATATACTACGCAATTGATACATTGTTTATTGAAATTAAAAATAAAGCGATTAAATGCAGGAGTACTGAGATAATCGAATTTCAAGTCATTCTTGCACGAGTGCTTCTTTAAGCCTCAACGCGAATGCAATGGCAATAACTAATAATTTGCAGCATCAACCTTCTCAGGGATATTGGCACGCTTCTCACCATCCATTTTGACATCTCAAATTTTTCTTCTTTTTTTTTTTTAATTCGTATATCATCAATAAAATACAATGAATATTACTGTGAAGAAATATTCACCACAGAATTTCATAAGAAAAAAAATATCTTGTCGTATGATTGACAGATATCATAATTATGTCACTTGAATATTATATCAATTTTTCCTGATTTTACTAAATTTAAACCAGAAGAGGTTAAGGGTAGGACAACAGCAATGTTATATTTTGCGATTGATCCTTCAGATACTACGATTTGCGCGCGGGAGATTTAATGTAGAACCCAAACATTCCGACTCGGGATGTACATCTTTCTCGTTTATATTACACAGCGCATCAAACGAGGAAGAAACGCAATATATAAGAGCATAAATAAGTAAAGGAAGCATATAAAGGAGAAATATGTACAATGCTCTGCATTGTAGATGAAACGATTCTGTCTTTCGTATGAGAGAGAGAGAGAGAGAGGAAAGGCCTCAGCCGGAAAGAGTTGAGGAAGAAGGGCTTATTTTTACTTGTCGGCTTCCTTGACCATGCACGACCTTTCACCTATCGTACATATAATTATCGATCTATTTACGTAACGTAATGTCGTTTTTACGTAGACCGTCGTCAATTGGTTACGCGCTCCGTACACACACGCGTGTTCGCGATTCCCCACCGAAATAGTCGGGAGATTATACACCGTATGACAATATTAACCACCTATATACATACAGTTTCTATATGTTACACGTCCACGTGGTGCACGAAACAGCACAGCAGCGTCAGATTTATCGGCAATTAAGCAACAGCGGGGAATAATGAGCGCTTCGCAATTTGCCGATGCGAGGCTTACCGGTGCGAAACACTTCATACGTCACCGCTATATCTCTTTCATTCGCTGCGAAAGCGTACCGGCCGAACACGACGGGGACCATGGGAATCGTCGGGCTGTTTATTTTTTCATCCAATTTTGTCCGGTTTTTATGTCCCTCCCCCCTCTCTCACCCTTTGTCTACCTCCCCTCCCTCCCTCTCGCTCCCCCCTTCGCGCTTTCTCTTTATTTATCCATTGACCGTTTCCTCCTCGTAGTGGTGCACCTTTACCTCGCCTAACGATCCGTCGATGAATCGATAACTTCGCGGACCTCCTAACTGTAATTTCGCCAAGTTTACGCCGGCTAATAAACTTACGCGTTTGGCTCACCCGATTATATCCGAAGAAGGAAATTCGCGAGAGCTGCGAGAGTAACGCGATTAGACGGCACAGAAACGAGTTAACCCTGGGGCCACCTTAAACACCGATCCTCTCCCTCGGTGATCCGATATGTCGCTTCCACGTATGTAAACAAGTAGTTTCGCGAGTCAGATTCCACGAATACATAGTATGAGGATTCACCGACAATATTGGACGCGCTCGAGTGATGAATCTCTCTCTCTCTCTCTCTCTCTTTCTCTGGCGCGTGTTAGCTTTCAAGTGTTCCGCAATGCGCTCCGCGAAAGCGACGTGTGAAACAAATTTCACAGCTGGCGGGAGTTCTCGCATGTCCGAAAGAATACAAGAATCTTCCGCCGTGAACGTAATTCCCGGCTGTAATCTGTGTGGACAATTTCTTGGGATCTAAATGGCATATAGTCCGACTTCCTAAAATAACTATAGATTCCGGTTGGGAAATCTATGTAGATTTTGATTATAAGTAATGTTTCAAACATGTGATTTTAAATGAGAAATATAAACAGATCTTCTTTAGTGACTCGCAACATTTTCCCAAAGATTACCTTTGGCTTCCACTTTACAATTGAACAAAATATACGACACATTTTGGCCCATGTTTTCAATTCACTTTTATCGATAATAAAAGTCCCTTAAATATGACTTTTCAACCAATCTAAGGCCGCTAAGCTCATTTTAAGCCACTTTTAATAATTCTAATTTGCTATTTTGGTCAAGCTGTCATTCGATTCTGGCGGTGAGAGTCGCATGCAGGCAGCGTGCGAACAGCCAATCATCAGCATCGTGCGAAAGGGAACTTCATACCGAAATAGAATTATTCTTCTTTATTGTTGTTATACTGGGATAACCTATTTTGGAACAACTTTTTTTTATTATTTATATCGGCTATATTACTGTTTTCTTTTTTTTTGCTTGCAGCGGCTAATAAAGTTATTATTATTATTGATGCTATTATTATTAAACTTCCGGTGTTCTAATCGGTACCTATGCTCTACACTGGAAAATCTGGGAAAATTCCTGCGTGGCAGTGTGAATCTACGAGCATCGCGGGACAATCGACGCGGGGGAGTCGCTTTTGCCGAATCACACCGGGCCGGTTCGATTAATCGAGACTAATCGGAAATGCGCCGGCGCGCTCCTCATTACTTAAATCCGCCACATGTCCCTTGCATTTTCTCGGAAAACGTCGCGTCACGCGATCAGCTGTTCGACGCTCAAACGTCAATCGCGCGTCTCCAATGTGCGGCGCGCGCGACCGTTTTGATTCGACGCGAATATGACCGTTCCCGGCAATCCCGTCGCGATGCATTCGCGCAATCCTGGTAAACGGGCGGCGGCGCCCCTCTCCCCTCCTTCCCCCGACAAGACCTGGCTTTCTCTCTCCTCTCGCGTCCCGTAAACGAAATTAAACGGATTTGGAGCCGAGCCAGCCATCGCACCGCCACCGTCGTCGTCGTCGTTCGTTCGCTCGCTCGCTCGCTCACTCGGCACCCTCGCCCCCCTCGCCCCCTCGCTCGCTTGCTTCTCCCTCGTCCCGACATTCCGATCTCTCGATCGATCGTCCACCCGCCCGCCCGGCCGCTCACTAGTTCCCTCGTTCTCTCGCTCGCCATGCTCTTGCACAAAGGACCCGAGGGCGAAATCGTCCCTCGATCGGGATTGGACAGTTATGATCCGAAATAATGACGAGGCGTAGCGTGCGCGCGCTCACTCGCGTCGCGAATGGGACGAAGGGACGCGACCTCTCGGGTTTTCTCGTATCGACTTTGTATTAGGTCGAGCGCGAGTAATTGCGGCTTTTTACTGACGTCAAAGCGCTGTCTCTCTCTCTCTCGGAGAGCGCGGCCCGAACCGCGGATTTACTATGTTTGATGTTGCCGGGGCTCGTTGTAACTTGTTACCGGCAGCGACGGTACCGATGGACGGAAAACGCGTTCCGCCTCGCCGTGAATTATATTACACGAGTTACGGGTTTGCGAACTAGTTATAAACGCGCGCGAGGAGGGGGGCAGTAATAGTACTAGTGGTGGTGGTAGGCACTGTGTGCGTTTGGACGCGCGACGATCGCGCGAACACGAGGAATTTAACGCAGCGGCTTCGCGAGAGAGAGAGAGAGAGAGAGAGAGAGATTTCAGGCGACCTCCGAAGCGCGCGTTACGCGACGATAAGCCGTCGTCCCGAGTTGAAGAGTCCGGCGAAATCGCGATTTTTCAACGACGACAACGACGCGGTCTCAACGAAAAGTGATTATCTCCGCGACGACTTCGCACTCGGCCGACGACGAGGACGGTCTCGTTAAATGTTCTTCCTCTTTTCCTCTCTTTCTCTCTCTCTCTCTCTCTCTCTATTTTATTTCATTATTTTTTTTTAACGCTGCACGTCCGAGCAGTTGTTTCGAAAAGCCGTAATTGGACGGGAACGGTTTATTAAGACCTCGTTCGGCGAGGCGGATTTGCTCTTGACGCGCGAAATAATGCACCACTTGGAGGAGGAGGAGGAGAAGGCGGAGAGGGCGCGATGTTTCTGTACACACAGATACACACATACACACACATGTTCGCGCGGCGTGGGAACTCGTTAAGCGCTCAAAACAGCTAAATTACGCCGCATCTTGCTTAATGAATAAGCTAACGAATATATATATTAAATTCTGCGGTGTGTCTTTAAGACCTCGGCGATGATAACGCGCGACAGTCGCAAATCGATCGTGCGAATTTCACGAAATTTCACTAACGTTACACGCGCCTGGATTTGATCCGTCCATCGAAGTTCGACGAATATATCCGTCTCGTTTTCGAGGGGCCGTCGAGGGCTACGCGTATCGCGTTCCGTCGACTCCTCCGTGAATCTCCTCCGTTTACACGAATTACCGCGGTTAATTGTAAAAAAAACGAACGCACGCGGCCTCCATATTTTCACGTTATCACCACGCGCAGCTGAAGCATGTGTGTCCGCGAGAAGAGACCCATCGAGAGCGAATAATTTATCGCGTGTCATAAAGTGTGTTGAATTTTGCATGTACATATCGAAGAGGATATCGAGAATTACGAAGAGGGGTGGCAGAGGAAGGAGGGAGAGGAAGAGGGAGGGGCAACCGAGTGAGATTCTCCGAGTGAATTCATCACTCTTCTTTCCCCCCTACCCCCTCTCTCTCTCTTTCTCTTTCTCTCTCGCGCGCAATCGCAGATGCCGGCAACAGAGTTTATTTCATAATAACCGGCGAGTTTGCGACTTATAACCCATTTGGTCTTCCAGCCGTGAATTACACGCGTACGCGCGCGCTCTCCTCCACGTTTGCTCGTTCCGATCCGCAGGAAAAATTTATGGCCGATAAATCGCGCGATTTTTTGCCCGCCCGGCGACCCACGAGGAGGTAGGTAGCCGCCGTTCGATTTGCGCAGAGTGCGAGTGATAGCGGCGAGTCTAATCGAGAAACAACGCCGGCTTCCGGCGAATCCGATCGGCCCGGCGAAAAATTTAATTAACCCCTCTCTCAAGCGCGCGCGCGCGCGTCTCGTGTAATCATTACTCCGCGAATAATTATATGATACTTTGTATAATAATGTGATGTCGCTTTATTAAATATGAAACATTCCGTCCTTGCATCGATCGAGCTTGTCTCACTTCTTGTCTTTTTAATCGGATAATTAAAATCTGATCGAACAATTGCAGGGTTCGCGTTCTCTTAATAACGAGAGAATTCCTCGAACACGAGTGGATACATTAGCGCGCCATGACGAATTGTTAGCCGCGGCGTGTCACACACACACACTCAGAGCGTGATTTTCGTGGAAGTTAGCCACCGTCGCCGCCTTTCCCGGCCGCAAGATTCGCGTCGTCGCGCGACGCGCCGTTGGTCCGGGCTATTTTCCTCCTGGCACGTTCCTGTCGTCGGGTCCGAAAAAGAAAAAAAATTCCAGTCGTATATTCTGCGCCCCCCGAAATAGCGGCGAGAACGTTACGTTACGCCCGTTTCGCGGATAGTCTCGCCGGCCGTTTTCAATTCCGGCACGCGCGCGCGCGAGGAAATTGCAGGGCGCGTGTGTGTTTTTCTCTATACTTGCGCCCTTACCGCGAATTCGTCGATATCGATTAAGGAAATTAACGCCGAAGCGGAAAGCTCGCCGAAGTTGTCGCGGGTGACTGCGCCTCGAGAAAAAGGGGGGGGGGGGCGACTGCAGGTTTTCTGCTTCGCTCGCATGTGCGCGTGTCTGTGTGAGATACGCCTGTGTTTTCGCTCAATATTGTGACATACATGTTTATTTAATTACACGTATTAATTGAATCGTAACACTGCAATTATATGCACTGAAAGATACAAAATGCTGCATTCAAGTAATATTTATTTAATCCCTCATTTCGAGCCGGGCTGCAAAAATATTATGATACGTGAGATCCAAGTTTTAGGATAATTGGGACCTAAGGAACCCAAGAAGCTAAAATCAGAATTTTCCGACCAACCGTTTTTTCCTGGGAAATAATTGAAACATCTGCCTTGAATAACACCTGGCATACATCTGGTGAATCATGTTATAACGGAAATCATTGTTTCTTCAGATATTTTTTTGTCACTAATTTTAATTAATTAAATTAATTAAACCAGTGAGGCAATGAATTAAAAAGGTGTGTTTTATAAGGTGTTATTTTACACCTTTACTTACCGCCGGATGGGTGATGATAGCCAGGTAAAATTATTTTCTGAAAGGCAAAAGTCCGAACTATATTTCAGTAATAACAAAATCTAGATCAGAATCCTTTATCATAGATAACAAATTTTTGAAGATAAGTTTGCTATTTTTATATAGGAACAAAAGAATAAAATGAGTTAATCCAAATAATATAATTAAATTCCATTACTCTTTAGCAAATATTTACGTGAATATAACATTTTTTTTTTCCTTCAACGTGACTATTAATTCACAAAATTGTATATTTCAATAAGAATAATTATTTCGAAAAATAATTTAGAGTAACGTAAAATTGGAATAATGTAATTGTTCTAAGAACTTCATAAAATTAATCCATTATCAATTATTTCCTGGAATATCCGCATAAAGTGGATTTTTTTCGTATTATTTTCCTTCGAGACTAGATTGCGCGACCAAGATACAGAGAGAGAGAGAGAGAGAGAGGGAGAGAGAGAGCAATCAGAAGTAGCAATTATTGGGATTACCTCGAGCAAAGACGTATATTCCGCGTATCACTTCAAAATCATCACGCGTGATCGTGCGCCGTAAGAAGAATCGTAGTTCCTCGAATAGTCGTAGTTTCAATACTACTGCGGTCTTCGTCTCTTCCGCGTCCGCGAAGAGAGTTCGTCGCATTTTTTCTCCACGTTCACGGCTCTCTTCCTCTCGTCTTTCTCGCCAGTTCCCGTGCGGCCCAACATCGAAAATGTACGTGTACGCAAGTCTGGGTTCTCCGGGTGAGCAAGGGCCACTCGTAATCCTCGTCGCTCCCTTTCCACCGTGCTGCGCTCTCGCTCGCTCATCAGCTCCCGTAACACACACACACACACACACACACACACACACACATATATATATATATAATATAATACGCACATTGCCCCGTCTTCTCCTCTCGCCCTAAACCCAAGCCCGGCTCTCTCCGACCAACCCGACCCCCTCCCCACAGACCGGAGCAGCGATCGATTTAATAACACAGCCATTTTCCCGGCTCACGGACCGAACGAGCACGCTCCTCCCGAGAGCGAGATGCTGCATCGCGTCCCGTCGTGTCGCCTCCCGTCTCATCTCATCTCATCTCATCTCTCGTCTCATCTCTCTTAAGCCCGCGGCATACACGGAACATGTTTTGTTCAGCCGGCCCCTCCTCGCAGGCTGCTGCCGTTCCTGCTGCCTTGCATGCTGCAATGCATACACCCTCTTTCACCCGCGTGTGGTGGCGGCGACGATGATGCCTTCTCGCAGAAAGAGAGAGAGAGAG
>NW_014554529.1:221717-251146 GCF_001313825.1 Dinoponera quadriceps | reverse complement strand
CCCCTTCGCTTGTGATGCTTTAATGGCCATTGTCATATATACGTGTCTTTGTTTTGCCAACGGTCATCGTTCTATTAAAAAATATACAAAAAAATATATATAATATAAAAGTAAATTTTTGAATTTATGTATAATGTTCCTTTCTTTGGAATATAATCTAAGAGAGAAGGGGGAGGGGCGAGACGCGCGAGGTCGACAGGTGAGAATTTTTCCGCGACGAATGCGGCAGCGGAGTGAGTCGAAGTGTCGCAGTCGCGGCGAGTCGCGCGCGCCATGGTTTTATCAGAAGCGATTAGAGAGAACGCTCGAGCGATTCCGATTTAAGCCGCCGCGGGGATGTCAACGATCCACATCGGCGGACATTCTCACCGGCGGGATCGACGGAAGCTAAATTTACTGTGGTATCCGATATATATTCGCGGATAAACGCGATACACATGCGTATTTACGCCAGTGTGTATTGCCAGTGCCATATGTTTAAATCCACGCGTGACGGATTAAACCATCGATCGTCCTGTTCTATCCTGCTTTTTTCCGTCGCGACGATTGGGTCGATCTGGGTTTCTCGTTGCGTGAAATAGCAATTATCGTTGCGACGTGATTAAGAATGCCGGAATCAAAGTGGTGCCTTCGGAAGTGCGACCGGCATAAATTAATTTAAGGTGAAATGAGCTTGATAACAATTCGATGAAACTTGCATCGCGTGTACATCGAGATGTTATCTAATTGCTCGTGTAATTGGAAAAAGTTTGATCATTCGAGAGCTAAGATCTGCAATTCCAGTTGACATTTTTTATACGTATTCCTTGAAATACTATTTTTAGTATTTTCTAAATGAAAAATAAGATTTTAGATGAAAAATTACTATGATATTTAAAGTGTATAATATGTAGATATTATATACAAATTACGGAATTATTAATACAGAAATATTTTGCTTTGAAAATATAGCCGTGTAAAGTTTATAATTTATAGTAATATTCGGAATACATATATATGCATATATTTAAATACTTATACATATTTTTCTATTATTTGTGCATTTCTATTAGATCAAGTAATGCATAAATATATAGCATTAATGAAAAAAATATATAATATTTTCACTATATATATATATATATATATGTTTACCTCAACTTTGTGTCAAAAAAAATATTATTTAGGTAACGAAATAAATACATAGGAACGTAATTTTACTTGATAAATTTTAAATTTGAACGACCCCCTTGACACGCTACTAAAAATACGACACCAAAAACTTACAATCTCTTTAATTCATATACCGCACTCTATCGTTGCTTTTGATCCTTCTCTTTCTCTTTTTCTCTTTCTTCCTCGGAAAATTGTATCGTCTCGGCTCGTTGTTGAACAGCGATATACCGTGTAAGGGAACAAAGGTGATAGAGCGTTCTCGCCAGTGGGGGGGGGGGGGGGNGGGGGGGGGGGAGGGGGGTGTTACCTTGAAACTCGCGGACAAAGTGTCGACAGGGATGAAGTGCGCGAAAGTCGTCGAGACTCGGTGAAGTTTTCTAATGCAGTCCGACACATGCTGTTAGAGTTTTTTATGCACAAACGGCCTTTCGTTTTCCGTTGCCGCGGAGGCATTGCTGTTTCCTGTGCGGAACCACTCGGCGACTCGTGCAAATGTAATAAAAAACCAAATAGTAACATTTAATATAAAAGAAATATATATATAATTAACGAAATCCTTTTCAAGCCTCGTCAGATCGATGGTAAGATGAGTCCAGAATCATTGCCGCACTACTCCGGAATTTTTCCCGCGTACCTATTACGATGCATTTGCCGAAATATAAATTTCGAGGAAGGGAAGAAGAAGAAGAAAATGCAACGGCCGCTCGAGTGGGCCGGGAGGAATCACAATCTCTCTCTCTCTCTCCGCCAGTTTTGTTGTTCACGGGAAGAATTCGCGATGATCGATCGGCTACAGATTCGCGCCGGCGAGTCCGTCGATTAACGGGAAAACAATGATGAGAGAGAGAGAGAGTGGAGGAGAGTCCTTTATTAGCGCGCGGCGTGAAAAACAGGAAATTAGCGTCGCGACGCGGGCGTCGCGCTCGCTCGCTCGTTCGTCCGAACGACGGCAGCGATGACGTATGTCGGCCGGACGACGATGACCCCACCACCATCGCCGCCGCCATCAGCACGACGACGACGGGACTCTCTCTTTCTCTCGCAAACGGCACCGCTAATGTCGTCTACGAGCAGCCAGCCAGGTCCCCCGACGATCCTCGTGATCGTCCCCCCTCCGCTCCTCGCGTACGAATGCTTAATCACAAATCGATAGACGTGACGCATCGCGGCCTGAGATACCCGCGTCGACTTGCCACCGCCGCGCGCGCTTCGGCTTATCTGCATTTCCGACCGTTTCGCCCGCGCGTGGCGGATTAGGGATTACGGAGGAGAATCGGCTCCCCCTCGCTTTTCGTCGCGGCTTCGCAGCGTTTCGTTTCGCGTCGATGTTACAGTCGTTCCCCGACGCGCGAGGGAAAGTGCTCGCTCATTTAATCTGTTATCCCGCCGTGCGAGATGTTCGTCGCGAATTCGAGGGACTGAGTTAGCGCGCGCTCGTCGCCGTTCGTTCGTTCGAGAATGACGCGCGTGTGAAATTTTCGGGAGCTTACTTCCGGGATGGATCCGACCGCGTGCAGCACCTGTGCCGCGATGATATCAGCCGGTAATGTTACGCTAACACCGTAATGGGCAGGAGAAGTTGCACGAGAGTGAAGTGCGGTGCAATTACACCCGGAGATAATGGTTCGTATTCCGCACGTACTGTTAATGCGTTCAATGCCGACCCCGTCTCGGAGTCGCCGTAGTGCAATTACTTCACGAGTGTCATCCCTTGGCCATCTCGCCGAATCACCCGGATTACCGCGACGGGATTTTTTCCGGCTTCACGTGCTCTGTCTCTCTCTCTTTTTCTTTCTATTTTCCTCTATCCACTCTCTCTTTCCCTTTGTCTTCTTCCTCCCGCAAAATCTTCATCTTGGAATACGTTCTGATATTGTTTTAATCGTTTGAAAATTAAACCGCGCGATTGTCAGGTATTGAACTTAAAATAGTTGAAATGAGTTTTTTTAAGAATTCCTCGAAACTTGCACTATATAGGTTTAAATATGCCCTAATTATTGGCACAGTTGGAAAACGATTGACTATTTGAAAGCTAAGATATTCATAACTGAAAATGATACTTTTTATATGTATTCTTTGAGGTTCGATTTTTAACTTCTATTTTTCATTTCTTCTTCAACCACATATAGGATTTTTATGAAAAACTACTGTGTTGTCAAGGACTAATATATTATACATTATACGAAAATTTCAGAATTATTGAGCACACTTTATTTTGGAAATATAGCCACGTAGGAAGCTTACAGTTTATAGTAACATTCGCGTTATATGCATACATACTCTATTATAAATTGAATCACTGAAAATGTCACTAATTGAAGCAGTGAAATAATATTCTATCGACGATCAGAGAGTATTCCCGAATTTTTAATGAAAACTCTTCCACTTAGTTCCACTTCCACTTCTTTCGTCTGATATTTCACTGATTTTGGCCAGTGAAAGGTACACCGCAAATCGCTGTTACGCGTCCTACAGCAGAAATATATATCGTGCATTCAATCGTATTTGGCATAATTAATATGATAACGTTATCGACTCAAGAGTTAGAAGTTTCGAATTCAAGTTCCATCAGGATGAACGTGTTTGTCAAACGACATAAATTAAACCAATTAAGCATAATTAAAAATATTTCAGTCAGTGTTGTCACTGACAACACGTTAAGAATAGGATTAAGATCATAGAAAAGATGTGATAAATAATATTCTTTTTCACCGTTTTCGCAGTTAGATTTCTCCGACGAAAATAGCTGCTACTATCAACAAGGTTTTGCGGCGCAATTTTACTAATTTGCGATGCTATACTTGTAACCCTTTATAATCACTAGCGACAATTGACTGCTTCTTAGTGATAATACACTGACTGCATTTTAGAGAATAACACACATATCTAAATGTTTATATATTACTTTCTATTATGTGTGCATCTCTATTAGCTCAATTAACGTATAAATAAAGCATTAATAAGAACAATAAAAAAATAAATAATATCTCTGTGTTTATAATATTGTATTGTACTGCGTGTATATTTCTCTCAATCTCGCTCAAAATTAACATTTATTACTTGCATAGTTAAATAAAGTTTTTTTTCCAATAAATAATAAACTTATGTAGGGACCCCTTAATATCGCGACTGAAAATCCGTCACTTTACGGCACAACTGCTTTAACTGTTAATCGGATAACAGTCCGATAAGAATTAAAATGAACCGGTCGTTTTATTTTTGCTGCTTTTACCGTCGCAGGATAATCGGGTGATTCTCAATTATTCGCAGTTTATCGTAAAACAATGTACACGTTTCCTAGTTTCACTCGTTCGATCTGCGCGTTACTTTACGATCAAGTTAATGCATCCGCCAGGCATGTTGCGCGTCCGTTACGTTCGGAGCGTCTACTATCGCAATAATACCGTCATAATCCCGACAGCGGCATTTTCTATTAAATATGCAGCGAGGACGCGAGCCATTATCAGCGAGCGTGACTGATTAGGGAGGTGTCGGCGGTCGTGTGTGATATTCCGATTGACCTCACACGGACGGGGGCGGACGGCCCGCTTCGTATTGATCACGGCAAATTGTAAATTGTGTTATTCTTAATTAACGCCCAAGGGCTTTTAAATCTCAGGCGTGCGCACTTAGTTCGCGCCCGCGATATACTTGTTTATAATAATAATACGGCTGCGGGCTATTTAGGAAATGAAGAACAACGTTGTCGTAATGCTCCCAAAACGCGCGTTCCGGCGCTTTAACGGTAACCGTGATAATAATAATATGATTCGGGATAACGCGCCAAGTATACCTAGTTAAACACGCTAAAGCGGTAGGCGCGATATTAACGGTGGCTCGTAAGTATATAATGAGATTCCGGCATAAATATCTATTAGCCGCATTATGGAAATTATTTCAATTTAATCTATGTACATATATATACGCACTCTCCTCATCTCTCTCTCTCTCTCTCTCTCTCTGTCTATCGATCGATCTATCTATCTGTTTATCTACATGCTTTAAAACCATCAATAGAGATTGTATTGAGACGAAAATAATAATAATAACATCAATAATAGTACAATAATGATAATAATAGTAGCAATATAATATATATAACGAACACAATAAATCCACCGGGAGATATATCGCATCAGAGCGAGCCAACACGAGTTTACCGTGTAAAAAAAGCGCGGCGCACCTTGAACTTAATTGATCGTCGTACACTGACCCAATACGTAATACCCTCTCGTGTCTCTCGCACCTCTCTTTTCTCTCTCTCTCTCTCTCTCTCCTTTTCCCCTTCTCCTCGCATACGTACGTGCACACGTACGTAGCGCGCGCGTCTGCCACGGATTCGAACGGGAATTTCGACGAAACGGATTATTTAGCGCGCGTTCGCGAGATACGCGTTTTGTTAAGCGAGCCGTTTATACGCTACGTCGACAATGGATGTAATTTCCATCGAACGATGTCGACCGTGTCACGCATGAAAATCTGTTTACGTCACTTTCGCGTCAAATGGGAATGTAACGATGGGACGCACGCACGCACAGGGAAGCGCGTACCCGGCTCCTCGACTCGCGAACAGCGGTATTTTATCGGCTGTCTTTACGAGCTCCGACACGGCAATGTTACATCAAACGATACGCGGTACAGCCGAAAATGATGGCGCCGGTTGACGCCCCGAATAATGGATTGTCGTTCAAGTATCTGAATTAAAGAGTAGAACACGGTGCTGAGTCATTCAGCAATTGAAAGAAGTGAAAATAATTGCGCGAAGGCCACGCCATGCTGTGCTCGTGGTGCGAAGGCAATCGAGGTCAGAGGTCGAGGAGAAACACACGCGTAATATTCGATCGATCGACGATGAAGGAAATTACAGTGGGTAAGCGTGAAACCCGGTGGGTGATTCTTAAAGCTGAAAGAAACGTGCGCGCGCGCGCGCGTGTGTGTGTGTCGAGTGCGCAGCATCGATTAATATTTCCCTCGACGTGTCGTTTATGATTTCCGTTTTTCGCATTGCGACTCTCGCAGTCTTGGAATCTATCGATAACCTGTTGGAGCCGCGCCAATTTCATTCCGGAGCGGTGATTTATTTACGGTAGCACCAAATATTCTATTAAAGAAAAAGAAAAAGGAGGACGGCAGATAGAGACAGATCTCAGGAAAATATAGGACGCGCCCGGTTCTCGCGGTTTTCCCGTTTCGCGCGTGGACATATTTATAGAGCGCACATGGGAAATCGATGGTGAATGAAACTTTGATCTCCGGTCGCGTGTATATGTGTACGTGTCTCTCTCTTTCTCTCTCTCTCTCTCTCTCTCACTCTGGCGAATGCGGCGGCGCATTTATGTAAACACATGCGTATGCACGTAAACTATTATGCGGCTGCGGCGGCTGTTTCACTGGGTGAAGCAGAGTCGTATAAGCCAGTAGTGCCCGGAGTTCAACGACCGGTATAAATTAAAGCGGCGCTCGGATTTCAATGCCACGGCCTTGCTCAAGGCCGGCGCACTCGTAGAAAATGAACGGTACATTTGCGCCCGGCATTCGTAACAATAAATTGTACGAATGCGGCGCGAATGATCGAGAGTACCGCCACCCACAAAACCAACGCAAACGAGATCAGGGCGCGCGCGCGCGTACTTTGAAGGTTCGCTTTTACGCGCTCGTCGAGTCGTTGAACGCGAAATTCCGGTGGGGGAGGGGAGAGAGAAAAGAGCGGACCGTTTACGTAAGCAAACGGGAGAATCGGTTTCAACCGCTTCCCTCCCCCTTTTTTTTCTTATTCCTCTTTTCCCTTTTTTCCGCTATTTTCTCTTTTTCCCTACTTTCCTTTNTTTTTTTTTTTTCCCCTTTTTCCCTTTTTTTTTTTTTTTTTTTTTTTTTTTTTAGAAATATTCCATTCTTTTGTCGAAATATCTCGAGAAGTATTAAGTATTTTACCATCGAAAGAGTGATTGCGCGAACTTCTGCATCGCGTTTAATCAAGTTTGTTGCGCGCTTTATCATGCTGAGGAGCGAGGCGCATCCTCCGTGAGTGAAATTGCGCATTCGAAATTGCGAGATCGTATCTCGTGAATGAAGTATCAAGTATTCGTTGAGTTCACTAACTCTCTCTCTCTCTCTCTCTCTCTCCCTCTCTCTCTCTCTCGAACTGTCTGCTATTATGCATGTTCGATGAATGAGTTAAGTGCATTTAGATATGCAAATATGTAATAAGGAATGCAAATGCGAGGACTGCCGCAGTGTGCGACAGCGCGTGCGCGCGCGCGCGCGCGTGTGTGTGTGTGGCTATGTACAGACATCGCCGGTAATACCGGAGCGTGAAAAATCGTTCATACTAGAGAGAAAGAGAGAGAGAGAGAAAAAAAGAACAGATTTTAAAAATAACGCGAATGATTCGATTTGAAGTGATTATACGCGATAATTACGTGTGTTCCGAAGCGATTCGTTAGAAACGCATTAATTTTTTAAGACCATTATGGTTTCCGCGATATTCGCGAACGACAATTTTTTTTTACGATACTTCCAGAAATTTCATCTCCGTTTTCTGAGGGGAGGCATCGCGAGGAAATTTAGACACTTCACGCTTGATTCAAGTTCACAACTGCACAGAGCCCGCGTTTCCAACGAAATCGTTTTAACTTTTGCTAACGTCTGTACGATTGATATTATCATAACGAGTTCTTGGCTTCCGTGAATTATTTTCACCGCGTCTGTATATATGCTGCTAGGCACGTGCACTTAGTTTCTAAAATTATAACGTGCATGCACGATTTACTCAATTATATCACTTATCCGCGCTCGCGTTGCGAGAGCCACTTCATTGTCGGTATTATATTCCCTCGCGTAATCATTAACGTGGATAATATAGTTTGACAGTTATTTTAATTATGAACTGGCTGCAAAGAATGCAAACTCGTTTCTATGAATTACTTCTATGAATTATTTCCACGCGCGCGCGCGCACACACACATTATTCGCGCTACTTAAAAAATCTATAACTCTCTCTTTTTAAGGAAGTTGTTCTTTTTTACGATCCGATACTATTACGCGTGATTTTTAGTTAAAGAAAAAAAAACTGGGCTTTATTAAAAAAAAATGTGCATCACAATTTAATCATCGAAATATTTGCCGTTGTTTGCTACGAGTTTCTTTCATTTTCCGAGAAGTTGGAGGATTCCGTCGCGGAAAAAGCGTGCCAGTTTGGAAGTGATGAAGTTGTCGATGAATTTCTGGGATTTTGGACACATCTTGAAAGTGCTATGTAGCCAATGAACGTTATATCGATTTGAACAAGTGGTAATCGGAAGGAGCCAAATCTGGTGAATAAGCCGTGTGAGGGAGAACGTCCCAGTCCAAGTTAAAGATGGTTTTCTGAATCGCAGCAACAACGTTGTTGGCCGAGCATTATCATGCAGCATCATATGACTTTACAACTACTTTGTTCGTAAAATCGTCTTTCTTTTTTTTATCGATTTTTTTTATTCGAACGTTTTAATTCGTCGCTGTAGAGTTGAATGTTAATCGTTTTATCCGACTCCAGCAGCAGTAGTAAAGCATATTTCTCATATCCAACTACCCGAGTCGAAATTTTGATGCTACTCTGACGCTCTTAAGGATAATTTGCGTCTATTTAGACACACCTATAGACTTTCTTTGGGAGTTGTGTTTATCGTTGCCTCATGTCAGATGGCGTTTAGAATATATTAACGTCAAAACCGCAGAAGGCCGCGAAAATATTCACACGTTTAGATAACTATTTCAAGACTTCCAAGAGAAAGACTAAAAATCACGCACACCCTACATAATTTAGTATGTGTGAACGGAAAAGATAACGTAATCAGACGAAAGTGTGCGAGCGGTTCGGCGATCGCGAGAATATTCTGCCCCGCGAAGCCGAATATGCAAAATATATTCCGTGTTGGCGGAAATAATATTCCACGAAATTATCGCGACGTGTTTAACAATCCTGACCTCTTTGCAAACATTTACGATGCAATGAAATCATTTCCCCGCCAATGAGTATGATGCATTTATTCGTCGCGTGTGCGCGAGATTTACGTGCGTACCTCGCTTCGAAGCCTCGCGCGTAAAGTCCCTGGCGTTTCTTCTCCACGCATACATAAATGAGTATTCCGCCGCACGACAGAGCGCAATATATCACCCACCGTTGCTCCTTTACGTGCGACATTATCGCGTAAACGAATGACACACATTGCCCCCGGTTAATTAATTTATTTATTCAAATAGCCACGAGGAATTGATGGGGAATAACGGGTGCGTTTAACTCAATACGAGCCGCCGACACACACATATGCATGCATGCAAAGCTCGTTGTTCGACGAGCGATACGACGGGATTGTGCGGTAATCGATATCACGATGGATGGAATCGAGATTCGACAGAGCGAGAAGAAGAGCAGTTTGCGACGAATAAAAAATATGATATGAAAAATCATAACGCTGTGTGTGTGTGTGTGCGCGCGCGCGTGCGCGCGCGTAGGGCTCGTTGCGGATTAATTTTCCGCGACGACGACGCGAGATTTCAGTGTTCCTTCGCGTGAATTTAATCGCCGGAAGTGCTTCCAAAGCGAACACGGACGAATTATCGCGAATCCGACGAACCATGCGCCGGTATATCTCTCTCTCTCTCTCTGTATGTGTGTATGTATATGTATGTACGAGTGTTTGTGTGTCACAAATTAATGCCTCGAGGAATCCCCGTATCTGCAACTTCTCCGAAACGCAGCTCCGAATCGGCATCTCGATTTTATAACGCCCTGGCTATAATTGGATCGTCGGTATATTTATCGCGGTGAGCGAACACGTAGCTCGCGGCGGTGCGGCAGTTCCAGTTCGCTCGCGACCTCGTTGACTCATTTTTGCCCGAATAATCCCTTGATGTGGTTGTTTCACGAGATAGCGTTCGGCCGTGACTCGCCGGGTTCCGCCTAGGTGTTGTCATTCATCAGCGCGAACTCGCTCTCTCCCAGCCACCGCCCGCGCCTCCTTCTGTTACGTGCCGCAACGCAGGCCTTTATTTGTTTCGTTTGACCTTTCCGAAATCTTTTGATTTGACCTCGGATATTTTCTGATGGCTTTTTGCTTCCGGCCCCGCGGGCCGTATTTCCGTAATTTCCCGTTCTTTGAATCCTTTTTCCTCTTTGAAGAAAAACAAACTTTTTTTTTTACACGGTANTATATATATATATATATATATATATATATATATATATATATATATAGTTTTATGTGAAAATGAAACTTGCGTGAAACGTGAAAAAATTCCAAATAAGTCCATTAAATTGTCATATTCTTGTTAAATCAAGAATCATTTTCATGAATTGTGAGAAAAATATTGGATAGAAAGAAACAATGTCTTCAAACCAAGAATTGTATCAGTTTGAAGATATCATTCTTTCTAATACTTTTATCTCAATTCAGAAAATTACTATTGAATAACAAGAGTATGATATTTTTAATGTGACTACATAGAACTTTTTTATTTAATTTTATCTTCATATAAGACAATATATTCTATATATGAGAATATGCGCCTTGAATTGATACTAATATTTTTTCCGTCCGGAATCTTGGATATATCCCGATGATTTAGACCTTAGTTTAGTAGATAAATAATAATAACCCATAAATTTGGAATATGACCTATGTAAGCGAATCTTGATCTTCGATTTTCGTCTATCGAAACTTAGCCCGTGGACCAGCTGGTTTCAATTCAGCTCTCTGTCATCGCTCGGGCAACGTCACCAAGTAGCCCGGAATAAAGCACGTTAAACCCGACCACGTGTTTCTTAGCTATTTCCAAAATTTTGTATCACGCATGCAAGTGCCCACGCCCACGCTGAAACTTGTGCTTATGACACTTCACCGTCACCCCTCCGTTCATTCATGCTATTCTACGATTTTAATTTTAGCATACTGGCCTCGGGGCGACAGTGCGGCGTCGTCGCTCTTCGGCGGGATGCCGGGTGGTTATGGCTTGGGGGCCCACCATTTGCCATCGGCTTACGCTATTCTGGGCCGAGGGGGCTCAGCGCCTGGCTTCGGGGGCCACACGCCAGCCTCGGCGCCACCCCCGCCCCCGTACTCTCACAGTAGTCTCGGGACGCTTAGCGTAGCTGCCAGTCAAGCTGCGAGTCTGGGTAAGTCAACCCCCCGTCCTCCCCCTTCTCATCCTCGTTCCCTCTTCCGAGAGACGCGCTTCTGCGCTAAAGTCTCATCGATTATCGTGACTATACACGTCGTCGACGACGACGACGACATCGAACGTCCGCGGCGTGTCCTCTCGGAAACGCGTCTCTCCGAGCGATCTCGCGATAATTTGGGATCGTTACTTGGCTCGGCGGAACGCGACATGTGTGCGAGTGAAACGTACGTAACGGACATGCGCGCCATTAGATACCTCGGTTTACGATTTGGCACGTTGATCTCCACATGGTGATTTCCATCGATTGTTCCCAAGCATATCTGAAGTGCGAGCAGCCGAAGATACTTAAATAGCCCTCGAAATTTCTTGGAATGAAGCCTCGATATGCGAGTGAATATTCGCTCGATGCGATACCGAAGATACCGCCGATTCGGAATCGTGAGAGCGAATGCTTCACTTAAGCTTAGGGTGGATCCCGATTCGAGTGAACGGTTCAATCGATTCGAATGAATTTGTTTCTATGACGATGCGATACATTCGATTCACTCTTCGACTTTGAATAAGAGTCACGTTCACTTGACGATTCGGAGAATTCACTCTGCGTGAGTGGAAAATCCCCGAATTCGGGTGACTTGACTGTTGCTCTACCTTTTTAGTGAAATCTTATTCGAAGAATTTCGGAGAGTATGGTAAATAAATGTAACTCATTCCGTGCATTGCGACGGACGACGCCTTCGAGCCGCTGGCCGCCGATTTCGGACAACGAGACGAAACGGCACCGTCGCGCCGCGAGCGAGAGCGCCGTCGGAAGGGATTTCGCGCGTCGACCGGACGTTCGCTCGAGGCCGGTACGGAAGGGCAAGGTGGACGGGAACGAGGCGTCTTCCGGCAAAATAAAAAGGGAGTCAACCCGGGAATAGTCACCTTATTTTTATTTTTTTTTTTTTTTCACATAAACGGTCACCTGGGATCGTTTTATACCCTAATATGTTTTTACAAGCTTATGTTATAAAAAAGACGGGTCACAGTTTATTCTTATTGAATAGGATATAAAAACAAAAGAATCTTAATATTAGGCCTTAATTGAATGTTAATTCTATAATTCGATCTCTTCCTGGTGGTCTGTGAAGAAGACACCTTCCGGTGTTCTCGTCCGCGACAACAATTCTGCGTTTTGCGACGCGCGGAGAAGCGGCAGCCGCAACGTCACAGCATACATCTGTTATCTCGTTTCATTGACTCGTGATTATTTGAACAAAGAAAGGTATCGAAAGCTCTGAAAGTACAAAATAAATAAAAAATAAAGGTATCGAAAGCTCTGAAAGTACATATTAAATAAAAAATATAGGTTAGTAAGAGCCATCATTGGATGTTTGGCGCGATATGAATTAAATATTACACGATATGAAACATATACAGGATGATTCACAAATGCATGTCAATATTTCAAGGGGTAAATGTACATACTAAAATAAATAAAAAAAACATGTGTTACGAACAAATAAATAAAAAGTCATGTGAATGTATGTCCTACATACCTTAGTTTTCGAGTTTTCGAGTTATACGTTGTAATTAGCATAAATTATATAATTTGCGAACAATATAATTTATAACAGTATCTTACAAAATAATCAATTTGTTTGTGATTTAGCTAATATCACTTTTTCATAATTTTTTTGCGTATATATTGAAAAATATATCGTTCATATTGTCCACATCAAAAGTAAAGTAAAAGAAATTTTCGATCTTCCTCAACTTTTCAAATACGTATTATTTTTTCATACAAAATACTTTTATATTAAAATTATATTTAAAACTCATTTAATGTGTTGTAATATTTTTAAATAAAAAAATCTTATAACAGTAACAGTTAAAAAGTTAAAACAGTGGCATATAGTGCAATATGAAGTATTATCAATGTAATATATTATCTGAACTTGTTACTTCCGAAATGTCGAGGAGAATCCCAGACTTGTTGCTCGCGAAATAAGATTAAACAACAATAGAAAACCTCCCAACATGCGAAAGTTTTCATTTCTTGTTTTGTTTCATTAACACTCAGACCATCTCCATCGTAGATCAACCTTACAGTGGTCGCGTGGATGACGGGTAGCCATTCATGATCACTAAAATGCAGAATTTTCCAAAAATACCAGCATCATCCATCTTGCGCTTCCATGTGTTTGTCAGTCAAAGACTACTTTTGTCCGTATTTTATGGTCTTTTGCGACTAATTACTATTTCCAAATAAACAAATATTATTATTTTCTGAAGCAATTTTCTATTGAGAAATCAATTTCAAGTGCAGAGTACACTTGCCATCCACGCGACCAATCGTGTCGCATTTAAGTACGCGGCTACTGCAAGGTTAACGTGTCAACGCTTTAGTCGTGTTTTAAGATCGGTCGCAGGGGGTCGTGTGTTTTAAGATCAATGTTCTTCCTCCCCCTCCCCTTTTTACTCCGCCCTCCTCCCTCTCCTCTTTATCATCATATGCGCGAATGGCACAATTGTTCGCGTTGCAGGCATCAATCCGGCGAGCGCGGCATGGTGGACAATGGCCTCTCATCTGGCGGCGCAGGACTACATCGCGAGGCTACAAGGAGCGGCAGGAATCCCCGGATTTCCGCCTGGTGCCGAGAGCCTCCTGCCGCCCTATCCCGCCTCTCTACTTAATCCCCCGTCCCTCTCGTCCCACAAGTCCAGTAAGTGTAAGTAGAAACAGCAGATCGACGTCGGCGCGCGATGCTCGAGAAACGTCCGCGTTCGTACGTTACGGCTTTAATCCCCCCGATCGCCGCCTGCCGGGGAGTCTTTTCAGAATTAGCCGCATCGATAAATCTCCGCGCTCGAAATAGCCGGGTGGCGGTGTATTTTTAGACACACGCGCATTATTTCTTTTTAACGCTGAAAACTTGACAGTCTGTGCCCCCCCCCCCCCCCACCCACCCCCCCGTAAGGATATACCCGTCGTCGATGTCTATTTTCCGCTCTCCCGCGCGACTCGCCGTCGTTCACGGTTTCGATATGAGAAAAAGAGAGGAAAGAGTTCCGGAATCCCCAAGATTCGTCCATAGTCGCACGTGTTTTTCTTTTTTTTTTTTTTACCCCCTCTTGCACATATCCTTCCTTCTACGCGACGCGTAGAGAGATCTCTCTCGAGACACGTGAGATGATATAATTATAATCCTGCGCGATGTCGAGTTGACGATCGTCGTCGAACCGAGAGAGGGAGTGAGTGAGAGAATGAGAACGATAGAGACGAACGCGGACTTTTCCGACAGCAATACCGGGATCGGGTCGAAGCAGCAGAACGCGAGTTTGTAATCGCACCGTCCGTTTCCACGACCGAACAGCTAAGTCAAGCAAGAGCCACAAGACGCCGGCGAGCAGTAGTAGTAGCTCGACGACGCCGAGTATGACGAGCAGCAGCCTGCCGGTGTCCACTCAAGCGCCGGTGACGACCTCTCATCACAACACACCTGTCAGCAACGCGCCAAATTCGCAAACGAACGTCGTCAGGTAAGAGAGAGAGAGAGAGAGAGAGAGAGTTAATAAGTCAGTTAGCTCTTACCTTCCCCCCTCCCGTCCTCCTCATTTGCATGCTTAAGTATACACCGATGCTACTGAATTTCGCGGACCGACGCCGTTTAATTCCTCTCGAAATTGTATTTTCACGCTGCACCCCCCACTCTCGTCGCAACAGTTCTGCCAAGGAAGGAAGGTGAATATGCTGAAGTTGGTACACTCCCGAGATAGACTCCGCGACTTTTTCGCGCAGGAGAGATTTCCCGATCAGAGTCTTTCGCGGTAGATGACGCGGTCGGAAAGATCGCGACACTTTTAGCTCATTCAGCCATGGGAGCGACTTACTTTTCTCACGTTTCCTCGCTTATTTCGAAGCACCTCACTTTTAAGAAAGGAAACTTATTTTTCTTATCTTTTTCATACTCGACTTGAGTCTTGTAAAAAAAAAAAACAATACTTGATCACAAGAAATTATGTTGAATAATTTCTTAAAGCTTAACACTTTGCGACCCGCAAAGACGCTTGACTAATGTGCTTGAACTTATCGAAGGCATAATACGAAATTAACCGCGCTTATTTGGTTGATTTTCTTATATAAATGTTGATATGCAAAAACCTATTGAACCTAGCGTATTCGAAAAACTTTTATCGTGAAGTTCATTTTTGTCTCTATTATTAAACATCATAAATGTTCAGCTTTTCTATGAGAGCTTTACTTTCTGAGACAATCAAAATCACGGTCTATTTGGAGCTGGAAAAAGGTCAAACGTTGATATAATCGATTTTTTAAGCGCATAAATAATATCAACATGATTAATAAAAGAATAGAACACGTTTTTATAGTATTTATATATATTTCACTTTTGTATGATAGACTTCAAAACAAGAAAACAAGATCAAGGCATAATCCTATATTGCTTTGTTGACAATAATATGAGGTTTCCTTTCTTCTGTCGATTGACAAGCTCTTAAAGAACAGTCCTAACACTTAGAGCGATCGTCACTTGGTTTGACATAGCTACGAATCGCTATTCATCTTTTTCGCATGTTGCCAACTGCTTAAAACCGCATATATTCCGATTTATTGATGAAATCAGTGCTGTCAGATCGCGACGGTACAGTGCCGTCGACGGACCGCATCGTCGAAATAAGTACGACGGCACCATGCCGTTGACGGACGTGGAATTTTATTGTATCTGAATATGCACTTAAGACTGAGTTTATGTAAATTTCAGATTCTATATGTCATGTAACTTTTTTATTTCCGAAAATTCAAATTTTGCTTTTCATTAACTTTCACTATAAGTTCACTATAAGTTTGGTGTTTTTAATTTCTTAGAAGAATGGTATAATAGATAAACGATTTAATTTTTCGCATAAAAATTATTTGGAAAAGACTCATCTTTTACTTTTTTTTTTTCAAACTGACTCGTTATTAGCATATTTTTTCAAGAATGAAACTCGCTTTTTTCACTGTGTTTGAGAGAGTTTGAGAGTTAAATCATTCCCATGTCTGTTCGGTGAATTCTGTACACAGAACGCATGTAGCATCTAATAATAGAATTTTCTTTTGAGAATTATTAAAAATAAATCCTCCTATTGGATACAGATGCGTTGTGAATTTCATTGGAAAAACAGGTTCGCAACTTTTTTTTCATTGACTGCGTATAATTTAGCATAAGAGTCGTAATACATCAAGTTACATCGCTTCAGAACGCGGTAAATTCTTCTGGGAGACAGGAAATTATAGAATTTTTACGGGGAAATTGTGAAATGATGTAACTTGGCGTGTAAAACTGCTTTGCCGATTTGTATATGTGGTCGGTCACATAAAAGTTGCAACATTTTTTTGAAACACATCCCGTGCCTGATAAGAGAATTTGTTTTTTAATCATTCTCGGGAGATACGTTTTCCTACTGAATACAAGATGCTTTGCGAAACTTATCGGAAATAAGTTGTTCGTGACTGACCATACCGACTTTCCTGAAACGCTTTTGTTTCACCGAAGTTAAATTATCGAGTTCCGCTATGATTTGAATTTCGTGCGCGCGCTTATCTCGCCAGTCGTTAAGACGATAAGCAAAAAGAACACGCACGAGTAGAGTTCGACGAGAAGAAGAAATGCTTCACAGAAATGAATTCTTCTCTAGCGATCCTAGCAGTATATTGGGGGGAGTGCGTTTACCTCCCGACACGGAGATCATCAAGTACACGTCGAGTATAGTCGGCCCAAAGGTGCCTGGGACGACGAATCGCGGTAGGAAGAAGACAATATCCCTGGATACTCCCAGTGTCAGCGTACATCCGCCGCCCGTTCCTGCTCTTAGTGGGCATCAGACGAACACGACGTCCTCGTCGTTGATGATGGAGCCAAGGAAGTACAATCGCACGGGGGTACGTTTCGTCACGTTTCATTGCGACTCCGAAACTCGGACTTGCCTGAAAAAATCGCGAAGAATTTGTCGAATCGTTAATATCACCGCTCAGCGAGTTTTACTTGTTTTTTTTTAATTTTTTTTTTTGTATGCAGTCGACTTATGTATGCTGTACTATTTTTTAGATCGAAAATTACACGATTTCAGCCTTACACATAAGGTCAAAACCGTTATAATTAAGAGTTATAACCTTATCAACGCGAAATACGACACACATATACACATGATAAGTAACATCTAACACACTCATGTTGTAAAATGGTCTAACATCATTTTACAGTATGAGTGTAAATAGCCACTTTCGATGTATTTTCCCCAGCGAAACACGAATCTGTTGTTTAAATTTGGCTATCACGTTACAATTTTGAGAAAAATAGCGTCAAAAAGGCCAAAAATTACGATTTTGAGGATTTTTATAATATTAGTTACGTTATAATAAGCGTTAAGCGTATCTTGTTTCTAAATTTCGTTAATATCGAAAGCATAAGTACGAAAGTATCAATTTTTAGCTTTAAAATACCTTTTGTTTCGTTTCATCATGTTTTTTTTTGTTTCCAAGATTTAAAAATAAAATACCTCTTCCATATATTACATGGGTATTTTCAAAATGACGTCATTTTTCGTAAAATTGTGACGTGATAGCCAAATTTGGCTAATAGATCATGTTCAACAGGCAAAAATCGAAATGACTTATTCTCACTCGTGATATAAAAAAAGATCAAATTTTGTCAGACAATATAATTAGTTATTTATGCGATTTTCAACTTTATGAGTTATGTATAAGGCTGAAAATCCTGTAATTTTCTGTTCAGAGAATGGTACAACATACATGATGCCGACTACAATCTATATCATTACAGTGAAATTTGTAGCATTATAATTATATAATTAACACGTTCCCTGCTATGTGTATCATTTTCGGTACACGCTGAACTCAATCTCCACGTCAACTGATATTTTTGTCATTAAGAGACAAAGTATAGTAAAATAATTTGCCTTATTCATTCGTATTCTGTTATCATGTTTGCAACACTTTCAAAGCTGTGGGTCGATTTCAATATAGTTAATCACAGAACGTTTGCAACACTTTTTTCTATAAGCTTTGGAACGCATCTCGCGTCCAATAAGAGAATTGGTTTTTTTTTAGTAATCCTGAGGAAATATATTTTCCTATTGGACACGAGATGCGTTGTGAAACTCACCGTGAAAAAAAAATGTTGCAACCGTCCTGTGATTAACCGTGTACATGGTGTAGTAATCAATTGCTATGATTTTAAAACAAACTGACACCACAATGATTTTGTATTTCTTCCTATAACAAAAACGTGAAAAATTTGAGTACCGAAAATGTTAGGACTAAAAAAAAAACGGCAATAATATTTTTTGAGGATTGTCCCAACAAACTGTACCTAAGTATATATTGTTTCAGTAAAATACTTTGTACTATTCGATTACAAATAAAAAAAGGTATATTTTATTTGTTTCATAATAAGTTTAATATTTTCTGTAGTTTCATTAATGTGTACTGTTTTATTCTACAATATCTTGTTTGTTATTCTTTAACTTTTAGTTTTTGAAATAAATTTATTTGTTTTGTTCTACTGTGCATTTTATATTTTGAATGTTCACTTTTATAATAAATAATTTTCCAATTTACAAAAAATCATAAATTAAATAATTGTAACACATTTGTCAAGTTCCACAACATGTATCGTTTTCAGTACACGCGGTGCGAATTGAAAGTCGCGTAAAAACGCTCCAGCAGAGAACGTGTTAATATGCTCTCCTTCATCATCGTACAGTAGCATGATAACATGTTTGCGATCATATAATGTTATAATAATATCCTACAATGTATGTTTGCTGTCATATATGCTTGTATTCATATAATGATAAATTTGCAATATTAATGTTACGAAATATATGGTAATTATTCAGTTTAGGGGACTCACGCTCAATAGCCTTGACGTAGAGGTCATCCTCCTAAATAACTCTTCCTAAGTAAGTTTATAACTTTTTAATAAACAACAAGCGACGGCTAAAACTTTCTCAAGATTACATTGAGAAAAAGATTCCTTCAAATTTAATAAATTTTATTACATCCAAATAAATTTCATTATTGGCATGCTCTAAAGAAACTAATGTTTCGATTAATAAGTACGATTGTTAGACTTTCCAACAAAGTTGCATTTTTCTTCAGTAAAAAAATTTGTTTGAAACGAAAGATAATTTTCTTATAAAGAAGTTATTTGTTTCATTTATATATTTATTGTATATAACCAAACAATATTTTATTTGATTAAAAGATATTATTTCAAGTAATAGCGTTCTTTTTGTTAAATAATAAAGTTTTCTTGAACGAGACAATAACATTTTTATTCAAACAAATAATATTTCGTATAAATATATATTGTTTCTATGAAACAAATTTTAGTCATATAAATAGAAATACTAAATCTAAAAAAAACCTTTTTGTACTCAGGAGGGTAACCTCCTCTACTATATATATATGTCAAGGTCAAGGTCATTGGAGGTGGAACCCCTAAACTGAATAATTATTAATAATTACCAAAAATATAGTATAACATAATTAAAAAAATTATTGTTTAATCATACGCGATGATATTGCCTCACCGGGGATCACCTCGTATGATTAATGGCCGCCCCATAGCAATCAACGTGTTAAAATAATATAAAAAATACTTCGCCATCTGCGTATTCGCACATATTGCAGTCTCAAAAATGTTAAGGGTCTTATGGTTCACAGAAAAACGTAAGCAGTAATATTTAAGAAGTAAGAAAATTGTCCAATCACAATCGATTATTTTCCTTACGGTCGGAGAGTAATCGACTGTGATTGATCAATTTCCTCGCTGTCTATAAGAAAGTTGTAAGATGAAATGAGTTTGAGAAGAATTTTATGCAACTTTCACCACGTATACATTGAAATGTTTTCTAAGTGCTTAGTACAATTAGAAAAAGATTGACCATTCGAGAGCTGAGAGATTTACGATCAAAGTTGATACTTTTTATACGAGTTCTTTAAGAAATTAACATGCTATTGTTTAATTTTTATTTTTAATATCTCCTGAATTAGAAATAAGATTTTGATGAAAAACTACTATAATATATCAAAAACTAATATGCAGACATTATGCATAAATTTCAGAATTATTGACCGTTTTGTTTTGAAAATATGCAAGTTCATAATTTATAGTAATACTCGAAATATATATATATATTTAAACACTTTTTTTTTCATTATCTACATATCTTTATTAGATCAACTGATGCATAAATATAGAAGAATTGATAAGAAAAGTAAAAAGTAAAAAAAAATTTTCCTATTATAATGTAATATTGTGTAAATATGTTTACCTCAATTTCGTTTAAAATTAACACCGTTTACGTAGTGAAGTCAATGTACAAGAACGTAATTTCGCTCGACAAATACTGAATTTCTCAATGACCTCTTGGATTCGTCACTGAAAATAGCAATCACGACGCTGAGCATTGCAACCTCCTCGAATCTTGTCCCTTACGTTTTTTCTGCGTGCCATGATACTAAAGACGTGAACAAAAAAGCCGACTGACGGGGTGACCGTCGCGAAATTAGTCTCGCCTCGTTCGCGAGACGATTAGCGCGCTCTAAAGTGCGGTGAAGTGTCGGCGGAAACGTGCTCGAATATTCGTACGGATCGCCGCAGGGAAGCATCTGAGAGGGGGTGCATCGTGCGTAATTGTCCGATCTTTACACCGCAGACCGCCGACTCGAACGAGTACCGAGACTCGGTGGATCGGGTGGAGGTGATCAAGCTGCCTGCTCATTCGACCAACGGCTCCGTTCTCTCGGCGCCCACGGCGTACACCAGCAACGCCAACAACGTCAACGACTCGGACGCGCCCCTAAATCTCTCCCTAAAGCCCGCCACGACGAGCGGTAGTTCGCCGATTTCTGGCAGTCAGCCGCTCAGTCAGCTCAGTAATTTAAGCCAATCGTTACTCGCCTCCGATCGAACGTGTAAGTATGACTGTGCGCGGCTTGTTTCCGCTCGTAACCATCGTTTTAAAGCTATTGCGCGGCGTAAAAGTGCGCCGTGTGTTTTTACCCGACGAGGGAAATTGCTCGGCAAATAGAACGGCGGAGAGCTGTTACTCCCGCGAACGTGTGCAAGTCGCTCGCGTTTCCTCGCGTGCTGTCTTTCGAATCGATCGTTCCTCGCGCGTCGAATATGCGATTGATCCGGGATCGATCGCGACTGCCGGATGCCGACGACTCTGACATTAATCGCCGATTACCGTGGGTAATCGTTATTCGTTCGGCTAGTTCGCCGAATCGGGACTTCTTCGTCCCTTTAATTGTTATTCCCTCCCCGAAATCCGTTCTTCGACTTGCGCGAAAGTTTTCAAACCGAGAGAGAGAGAGAGAGAGAGAGAGATGCTCTTATCGAATCAAAATGAAGTCCCCTCCGAGGCGAAGTTCGCTAGACGCTTTACAAGCTTCGAAGCTTTCTTTTTTTTTTGATACACATCCTTGCACAAAATATTTCACTGTTTTTAGCCCACGGGAACTGTTAGTTTAGATTTTAACAGTGGAAGCGTGCATTCGGCTGAGTATTACCCCGTTTTTAGGTCGGAAAGGGGCATTTATTTCTCTAATGACGAGTGAATTTTATAATGAATTGCATACGAGTATGTTCGAATGGTATTAACATATTATTATAAGTAATTTTGCATAGTAAACATGTACAGTAGTGTGCGAATTTGAGAAATGTAAACGTACGTTTAGCTACGAGCAAGTGCTCTTTAATATTTTCTTTTTATATTGAAACGAAAGTAAGGAAAGGGGAAACGTGTTAACATGCTGTTACTCATCAGCTGGAAAACGAGTATTAAAAATGGGTAATCTGCTCGAAAATATTAATGCACGTTCGCGCGTACTCGTCGCATTTCTTCGCATAATAGACTACGCGTGCCAATGAGTGTAAGAAACGAGCATAAAAATGATAGAACGGGTTAAAAATAAGCCAAACACGTGCTATACAAGGAGTAAAAACAATAATACTCAACAGTAATAATATTTTTATGACATACTCTTATAGCTGCCATCAAGAAATTTACGAGACACATTGATTACAAACTTTTTTGCGATGAGTTGACTTTTCGAGTTGTAAGTCCTTAAAGTTGAAATATCGCCGGCATTAGCATTACCTAAGATATATCGCACGAAGTGTTTTTCTAAAGGCGATTAATAATAATAATTTATTTATGGTTGTTTTCACTTACATAATTGAATAAAACATGAAATAACGAGGAGATGAAAAATAATGTGGCAAGGAAACATGGAAAAAAAAAGGTTCTGTGGATTTTACTTGGATCGCAAGTAAATATTACTTGAACAGTAGCATTTTTTCAGTATATATATATATATAAAATTTCAAAAGAATGTAATTTTATACTACACAATTGATTTAATGGCGTCATCACGTGGCTAAAATGCTTGAAAGCGTCTAAACGTGGATTCCAAGCCTGGTTTCTCTTGTCGGAGTTCGCGATTATTCTACGAATTCCCGCGTTCCCGCCGAGTCTCTGTCGAGTTATAACGATCTCGGATTAACACAGCGAGACGAAAACCTGGACCGAAGCCGAGAAGAGTGCCGCAGAATTCGGTACCGGTGCCGGCGTCGCCTAGTCCCTCCTTGGCGCAGCTGTTCGCCGCCGCGGACTCGCCGCAGCGGCCGAGCAGCGGCAGCGAGGAGAGCGAGAGCGCGAGCACGACCCACCACAAGGACGGCAGGCCGCGGAATCTCGGCCGCGGCGTGTCGAAGCCCAAGAAGAACACCGTCGCCTCGCTGTTGGCTCAGAGCAGAGCCCTCGGGATCAAGCCCACCCCGACCTTGGATCCTAGTGTGCCATTGTCTCACCAAGTGTCGTTGCTGAGGTCGAATATATTGGCGGCGCAATTGCACGCCTCCGCCACCGGCCAGGGTGACGATAAGAATCAGGTAAAGGCGAGAGACGGGGACGGCCGAGAGAGAGTCTCGAGATATTCCTTTCCGTACAACGAACGAACTTTTTCGAGCGAAGTCCCTCACACTTTGCTGTTTCCAACGGTTGCGATCGCTTCAACGGAGGTATCGTTTCCCTCCTTCGTTCTGACTTTTGTTCCTTTTTTTTTTTTAAGTTGTCAACCGTTTTATTCTCATATATACGTTCGTTTGGTTCACACATCTTTTGTCGGAGTGTGTCGTTGCAATTTGTTAAACGAAGATAACGGAGGGAGGCGAAGGAGGAGAGCGCCGTCCTCGACACCGATTCATGCGGGAGCCGACACCGTGCCATTTTTTCTTTTCGTTCGCTTATGATTTCGCAACTAAAATCATTCTCCCTATATAGCGGTCTTTGCAGGAGAAAATGAAGAACAAATTATTGGAGGCCTCGGGCGAGGAGAGCAACATGGACGTGACCAGCGAGAGCGGCAGCAACACCGACGTCGTCACGGACACCGACGACGACAACGTCGTCGAGGGCACGTCCAGCGCGAAGCGGAGGAAGCTCAAGCCCAGCGAGCGGGACCTGCAGATGCCTCTGGAACGCGGCTGGAAGCGCGAAACGGTTATCAGGGGACTGGGGAAGACGGGTGTGATAAAAGGCGACGTGTCGTATTACAGTCCCTGCGGGAAAACTTTCAGGAGCAGTCCCGATCTAGTGAAGGTTGGTCTGTGTGTGTGTGTGTGTGTGTAACGTATCGCGCGATACAAACCGCCGACGCGCGTTATCAAATTGGCGATTCGCACGCGCGCGCCTACCCCACTTTTCGGATGTTCAACGCGGTTCGCTATTCACGGTCGATTTCGGGAATTTCCCTCGCAGCATCGTGCATTTTGTACTTGGCAATTGGTCGTTTGTTTTTGTGTGTGATAACGTGTTGGGTACCGGGGAAAGTTCATGCGGATTCTTAGGTCAACGTTGAAACACTCGGAACTTTTTTGTAAAGTAGTTTTATTCGACGAAGCAGTTGCACCGTTGACTCCGACGACCGGTTTTTCACGTCTGCACACCTTTTTCGTGGGTTTGAACGCACATATCCACGGAGTTCGTTGTCTTTAATGATAGATGGGCGTCCCGAACGCGGCTCTCAACCTCTTTGCGATTCATCGACTTCCTTAAACCGCTTAAACCATTTTTGCGCTGTTTTTTCGCTAACAGTACTTTCACACACGCTGCAAGTGCGTTTTGCTGCTTTTGCTGCTGTATCTTCAAGTTTAAACTCATAAAGCAAGAAGGCACGAGTTTCTCACTTTTCGGTATCCATCTTTAATGTTACATAAATAACGAAATGTTGAAACAATTGAAAGCTGCATATCATGTATGCCAACAACACGAATGTATTGAATGAATTGTCCGTTAATACTAACTTCATAAATTACCGAATAAGATCTCGATGAAGTTTTCAATCGATCGTCCTTCGGATAAAAGAGAGGATATCCGCTCTCTGTTTTCAGTTTTTGGAGCATCAAAACCCCATAGAATTGACGACGGCGAACTTCTCGTTCTCCTCGCGCCCGTTGGTAGGCGAGTTCTTACAACCGACCATGGGTCTGGCGGAGGCCGAGTTCGTCAGGCTCGGCGCCCAGGAGGTGGCGAGAAGACTGGAGGAACTCCGGGCGGCCGGCGGTTTCAGAGACGTACGGACGAACAATCAGTACGAACGGGACAAGCTGGCGTATGCGAAGAAACTCGCGAAGGAGGAAGCGCAGCGGCACAAGGAGCAGGCCAGGTAAGTCAAGCTTGCGGAAGCTTCATCTTATCGTTGTCGCTCGATAAAGAATTTCCAAATGAGAAATACACGTATCAATGTGTGTGTATATGTGAGTGCGATAAACGAACGCTGCAACGAACGTTCTTGTTGAAAGATGAGAAGAAAGAGGGAGAAAGAGGGAAGGGAGAGAAAAAAAAATGACAGGAAACCGAGTGACGCGTGCGAGGACGCTCCCTCGTTTGTCGATTATTTCGTAAAACTACGAGCACTTAACGGTCGCCGATGATGGCCGAATAAATCACAAAGTTTATTGAAGCGTCGGGCGGCGAGCTCGTATGATTATTTATCCGCTTCTCGGCGCGTAGCAACGTGTGCATTTCATTACTTAATCCCGGAGTCCCGACCGCGGTCGACACGTCGGTGTTTAATTAACGCGCGCGTTTATCTTTTCGCTGGTAAGATCGTTACGTGCACGTAACCGTAAACGCGACGACGACGATGACGATGATGGCGAAGAACGCGCGCGAGGTCTTCTCTCGTCTGCCGTATTAAATTCAGAGCTCGGGTTTTCTCTCTCTCTCTCTCTCTCTCTCTCTCTCTTTCAAGTCCGTTCTCTCGAACGTTTGTAAAATTTATGAAGCAGGTAGTTTCGCGGGGGCCACCCCTTGATTAACGATTTGTTCGAGCGTTTTTATCGCCGAGGATGATGCGAAGTTAATGATACCCTTATTGTAGGCTTATTAAGGAGCAGGAGAAGACGGAGCGGCAGGAAGCGGTGAGACGAGAACGGGAAATCAGGAATCAACAGCTGCTCGAGGTAAGTCCCCGACGTGTCTTTCTCTCTCTATCTATCTATCTATCTATCTCTTTCTGTCTCTCTCACTCTCTCTCTCTCTCTCTCTCTCTCTTTTACATCGTCGAGTTTCCTTTTCACGTTTGTCTCGATCTCGTTGTTTCATTCACACGAAAAACTGTTCTCTTTATTCTACTTGGGATACCTACGTTTTTTTGTATTTTGTCCACCTGTCGTGCGTGTCGCATGCTCTCTGTGTGTGCCGTATTTATATATATATACATATATATATTTTCTCCGTATATATATATACATCTGTCTATATATACATATATTATATACGACTCTTTTTTTATAATGAATATTCTTGTATAGAGAAACTCTCTTATATACTATATATACGCCCAACGACCCTCTTACAACCCCCCTTACCCCACGCCACCCCGAACCCCCTCAATGTCCCAAGATACACGAGACACCCATTGCCAACCGACGACCGCTAGCGATAGTGACAGGAGAATCCAGCATGTCCTCCCCCCCCCAAACCCCTTTGAGTTTTGTCCCGTTTTTATTTCGTCAAATTATTATTAGCTCTCCGAGCGTTTGATCGATTTTGATAAAAGGGAGGAAAAACAGATTGTTGAGAAAACCGAGCGCCGCGGTGATGTTTGTTTTCAATCGATCGAACAAACGCGCTACTGTCATCGTGAAGACAGAGGAATAAAATGAAAAGACAAAAAAGAAAATAAAACCGCGTCGTTTTCGGCACCGATTGTTAAAAATTGTCCGATGAGAGGGAAGCACGAAAATCCCGGTTCCTCTTTTACAACCTTCTTGGCTTACGCTAAATCACGTGTGATATTTCTAGTTATTTTTGTTTCCTCGATGGAAACGTGGGAAAATGTAAATGAATTAATATGGATGTCGGTGTCGGTTTGAATTTCAAAATCCTTTATGCGGTAGTCGGTATTTCGTACACCCCAGGATTTGTTTCGAAACAATTCCGTGTGTTCTCAATTGATACCGCCGACGCTTTTATGTACGATGTAAACAAATATATCGGTGATATATATCTTTTACCGCCGTTTCCCATCGTTGTTTCTCTTCCCGTCGGGGTTAACGGCAAGAAATAATCCGTGCTTTCATTGAGAATTCTCCGGCGTCGGACGGGTCGTCCCGTCGAACGTTTCATATTTTTTGCTGAAATTACGATCTTGCTCGGTCTCTCCGTTTCTTTCGCTCTCTCTTTCTCTCTCTCTCTCCCTCTCTCTCTCTCTCTATCTCTCTCTTCGATTCTACGCGCCAGTCCTCAGGGCGACATTTGTCAGCCAAATGCGCTCGTCCACGACACTATTTAATAACGTGCGTGAGAACATTAATTCTACCTACAACGAAATATGAAATATCGAATTTTACGGTACGGAACTTACTGAAAAAGGTTGAGTTGACGGGAAGAGATGAAAAGCGCCCGGGCAGCGAATAATCGCCGTCGCGCCCAGAAACATTTCCCGTACTCCGATCGGATTTCACATTCAAACGAGCTGTGCTCGAGAGAGAGACAAATTTCTTTCCCGTTTCAAAATTCGCACGTGTACGTACGCGCTCCGAGAGTTCGAGAGAGCACGCAAATACTCGATTTCGAGGGTGTCCCGTTCAAGGTGGTGGGGACCGATTGACGTTCTTTCGGAAATTTTTCTGCGCAACGGAGACAAAAAAATCTCGTCGTCGTCATCGTCGTTGTCATTGTTGTCGTTGTTGTTGCTGCTGTTATGGAAGTAGAGGCCGCGATTGTAGAAATTTCAAAAGCCCATCCATTGTGATAGTTCTCCAAACTACCCCGTCAGAATCCTTCACGCAAGCCAGATTACCGCCCTATCCCCCTCAATCACTGTCACTCGTTCGTTCATCTGTCTTTCTCTCTCTCTCTCTCTCTCTCTCTCTCTCTGTCTCTCTCTTTCTCTATCTCTCTTTCTGTCTTTCTCTCTCCTCTCCCCCTCCCACGCATTCATACACGCACTACTCCACATCCACACGCACCGGTATACATCACTGGCCCGAACATTACACACACCACCACCACCATCACCACCACCACAAGCCGTGAAATTTGTGAAGAAATAGAAGGAAAACGTCAGGCGACACAATAGAAGCGTAGTAACTGTGTAGCTACAACGCGCGGGCTCGCACATGTAGTGGATGCGCGAAATAAGGGATGCCCAGATCGTATATAACCGATCCTAATCGATGTTCTTCCCCCGAGAGAACGTAGAGAGTACACGAACGAAACAGATGTGGCGCATTAACGATGCATTATTGCGTTTTGTTAGACGAACCAATCGCGAGATTGGGGGTAATCTTAGTTTCACGAACGCATCGATGTAAGTCTCGAGAGTCTCGTTATCGTTACTTTGACCGTGTTTGTCGTTGTGTTATTTTATACATACATACACACACATATATATATATATATACACACATTCTGTTGAGAAATTACGAAATTCAGTCGAGAAATCATTTCAGACTGTTCAGCGTGTTTAATGACAATGAGTACATGACGTATCTACTTTTTTTTTACCTTTTTTTTTTCCAAGTGGCTTTTATGTGCTTGTCGTACCTGAAATTGGCTTCGTCGGTGATGATAGTTACGTCGTAGTCTTTTGAAACAAAGGGGCGGTACGCGGAGCTCGCGGAGTCAGTTTGCCGACGGAATGTCAACGCGCTCGCGACTATTCGGCGTTGCGGAAGATATCGCGTTTTGCTTCCCGAATGCCCGAGAGGGAAGACTCTCGACTTGCGCTTCAACATTTTCTACACACTATAATCCGGTCTTGTAGCGTACGTGACCTCCGCGTATCGCCCCGGACCTCCCCCCGCCGATTAACGCGATCGATTATATATTGGGCATCCCTGAAAACCCACCACCAACCAAACCAACGCAGGGTCGAAAGCGGCTCGCGTTCACGATCAAGCAGAAAATGAAGATCATCCAAGAGATCGAGCGCGGCAAGAGCAAGAGCGACGTGGCTCGCGAGCTGGGTCTGGCGAGCAGTACGGTCGCCACCATCTGGAAGAACCGCGAGAGCATCGCCGAGAGCTGGCGCAACCGGGACATGATGCAGCAGCCGGACGTCGAAGACGTGCCGAAGAAGCCGCCGCCGCCGCCGATCTCGTCGTCCGGCTCGACGACGGCGGCGCTCTGCTGCGCCCCGGCGGCGATGGCGACGACGACGATCACGACGACGATCACGACGACGCCGCCGTCGTCGTCGTTGGCCGCCTCCGTGGTCGTCCAAGCACCGCCGCAGGTGATACCGCCACTGCCGCCGCCGTTGCCGCCGCCGCCGCCACCGCCGCCGCTGCCGCCGCCGCCGTCCTGCGCGCCGTCCAGCCTGCAGTCGACGTCGGTGGGCTTGGCAACCCAGCCGACGGCGCCGATCACCACGTCGAATCACCAGTCGTCGGCGACGACCACGTCGACCGGTACGACGACTACGGCCGTACCGCCGGACAATACCCAGCAGGCTCAGACCCAGACGCAGAGCCAGGAACTTCTGGAGGTAAGATGTCGCATCCCCCCGAAGCCCCCCCGAACTGTAA